>NC_136492.1:125152018-125214518 GCF_053919585.1 Euprymna scolopes
GGGCGTCTATTCTTAGACCCATTTACTTAGATATGTTCCGGTTAATTATTGAGAAAGGGACAGTTTTTCATGGAACATTTTTGCTTATTAAAAGCAGGCAAGCGCATGACATATTCATCAGGGCTTCAACTGGGAGAGCGCCATATGAAAACCTTTACAAAACCAATACATTAATTCTTTAATAATTCATATATATATATTCGGACATTGGAGCTTAAGAAAATTGTTAGGGAGGGCCTGGGAAGTTCATTTCTGCTGTGGCTGCGGGCATTGGGATACATGGAGGGGAAGTTGAATATGTAGGCGTAGGAGGAGGGGGTTATTTTTAAATTCGCGTCTTACTGTTAAAGTTTTTGGCGTCTCGCTGGTGAGATGATTTCTTGATAAGTATGTTTTGTTGAGAGTTCGCTTAGGTTCGGAGGCAGGGTCTGTGATTCGGTTTTTTATTCTGTGTTTAGTTGTTGTTAATTGTTTGGAGAGAAACATGCGCACCTACACACATATATAATTAAAGAAACGTCCACATGTACACATACATCTCCGCCTGGCGTTAAAATATATGCACATATGTGCGCATGCATGCATAGACACACGCGCCGCTCCCGCTGACGACAATTGTTCTTTAAGGTGCTAAATCGGGTACGTCTGCGTAAGAATGGATGCGCTTATACAGAGATAAATACACACATCGATGCCCATTCCCACACGGAAGCGCATACATGGACCTATATGCGCATATTTCTTCAGACATACCTGCACCCGCACGCATACATGCAAGCGCATGAGCACATACAGATGCTAATTCTCGTACCACATATATTACACTCCAAAACTAGATCATTACCGACATACTAAATACCCCCTCCCACCTTTCTTCCTTGTTCCCTTCCTCTTTTTTCCGCTCTTCTCTCACCCCTCCCCGGACATCATTCATTCTTTCATCCTATCATAACGAACATTTATTTAAAAGTCTGAGGAAGCTCCAGACGGCCAAAAAAAAAAAGGCCGCTTAGCTTAAACAATAATGTACCTTAACAGAAAGATACGGTAATAAAAAACAAAACGTATATATATATATATATATATATATATATATATATATATATATATATATATATATATATATATATATAAAGGGAGAGAGATGGGGATATTTTTATCACAGTTACACGATATATGCACACATGTTGCTTACGAGACACTGGTCACTAAAACTGCAGATGGAATAAACTAAAAAAATAAATACTTTAACACAAAGCGAAATCCGTCCGTAAAAAGATACCCTCTCTTTCATTTTCTCTCTTTCTCTTTTCCTATCCATCACCTTGGCAGCTTAATAGATGGTTCTTTTTTCTTCTTCCTTTCATAATTCTCTTTACAGGTTCAAGTATAACTACATGCGTGTCCTCATACTCCTTTTTAATCAAATGACCTCGTTCATGCTGACTAAGTGTTTAATTATTTTTTTTTATTTTTACCGACGCTGTGATTTGTTTTCTTTTGTACGGCTGGGGTTTGGTCAATATCCTTATAGGCGTTAGTGTTGCCTACAGAAGCAACAACAAAAACAACAACAACCGTTTTTAATTTTCTGTTTCGCGGGGGGTATGCTTTTACCGAGAAAAGTTCTTAGTGGTTACTGCTAGTGTATATATATATATATATATATATATATATATATATATATATATATATATATATATATATATATATATATATATATATGTATAAGGAATGAAAAAATATACCAGCGGTGGTTGACGTTATGTTTAAATAAAATTAAAATTAAAATTAAAATAAATATGTACAAGGTGAAACACAACGAAAATTGAAATTAAGACTTAACGAGCACAGAAAAAAAAATGTACATATTTATTTTAATGCATTTTAAAAGTGTATATATAGACATCAAACAACCTTCCCATACGCACACATATTCGTCCTTTCCCGACATGGGTTGGATTTTAAAAAACTGTCTTTTTTCGCACGATCTATGACTTTTTCTTTTATCACATTTTTATTTCAATTATCCTGAAGATGTCCTCTGAAACAAGGACGAAACGTTGCCTTATTAATAATTTCATTCGGTTTTTTTCTTTTTTTTTCTTTAAACATATATATATATATATATATATATATATATATGTATGTATATGTATGTATATACATGTATGTATGTATGTATATATATATATATGTATATATATGTATGTATGTGGGTATATATATGTATATTTATGTATATAGAAATATGTATATATCTATGTATATATATATGTATATATATGTATATATGTATATGTGTATATATATGTATACATATATATATTTATATATATATATTTATATATATATATATATATATATATATATATATATATATATATATATATATATACATATATATATATATATATATATATATTAACACCCCGCCTCTTTGGGTTGAGCACTTTGTAAATATATTTTCACCCGACGCGTGTTTAAAGCAATTAAGCTGAACCCACTATTAATTTGTTTGTAAACAAGGTGATGGTTCGAGCACTTGGCGACGGGAGAGTGTGGGTATAATACCCACTCTAGGAGAAATATTTACGGCGCTGATTTGTAGCCGAATGGTGAGAGCTGCCCAATACAACGGCCGTAGGTTCAATCCACTACTGGGGAAAGGATTTTGTCTAGCCGCACTAATGAGTTGTGATACAACGAAGCAGTACAGTATGGAGATGATATATATATATATATATATATAAATATATATATATATATATATATATATATATATATATATATATATATATATATATACACTTGTGCCCGATATTATTCATACCCCCCGGATCTTTGAGATTTCTATAAGAATATTGCTCAAACCAGAAGTTAGACAATATTAAAGGGATTTCAAACAATAAATCAAGCATAAGCATTTAATTTAACCTCAACAAATAAATAAATTATGCAGTTTGAAACATTATACAAAGAAAAACAATAATGGCACTAATTCAAAATTATTCATACCTCTCTTACTAATAGTCAATAGCATGCCATTTATTCTTAATAACTGCCTGTAACCGTTTTGGATATTTATCAACCAGGTTTTTACAAGCATAAACACTGGTTTTTGACTAATCCTCAATGCAGTAGTTCTCCAAATCCCTCAAATTTCTAGGTTTCCGCTTTTTAACCTCAGTTTTCAATATGTGCCAGAGGTTTTCGATAGGGTTCAGGTCGGGACTCTTGCTAGGCCATTCCAAAACATTAATTTTATTATCCTCAAACCATTTCTTGACTATTTTGACAGTATGTATTTGATCATTATCCTGTTCAAGGACCCAGTTTGGTCCTAAATGGAGCTTCTCCGCATCCTGTCTAATGTTCTTCTGGAGTATCTCCAAATATTGCTCCTTCGTCATGGTTCCATCTATCTTGACCAAACTACCTGGACCACTAGCCGAAAAGGAGCCCCAAAACATTAGGGTACCACCACCATGTTTCACCGTGGGTATGGTGTTCTTTGGGTTGTAAGCTTCTCCTTTCGTCCTCCAAACGTAAGAAGCATCCATATGGCAAAACAATTCAATTTTTGTTTCGTTAGTCCACAAAAAAATTGAGAAAACGGACTCTGGAGAATTCACATGGGTCCTAGCAAACTTTAGACGTGCTGCAAGGTGTTTTTCGGTATGCAATGGAGTCCTTCTTGGTCTTCTTCCTTTCAGACCATTTTCATGCAGAGTCCTTTGCAATGTTTGCTTTGATATTTTTATGCCAGAATACTCCAGATTTTCTAAAATGTCCTTAGTAGTTGTGGTTGGATTTGCATTTACACTTCTTACAATATTCCTGGTGGCTCTAGCAGACAGTTTCCTTTTCCTTCCTCTACCAATCAAGTTGTTTGTTGTGTGGTGGCTCTGGAATTTTTTGATGATGCTCTGTACTGTTGCTATAAGGATCTCATATGTCTTGGAAATTGACTTGTAACCTAAACCATCCTTATGTGAATTCACAATTTTAGTCCTAAGATCATTACTAAGCTCTTTTTTCTTCCCCATTCTAATAATTTTTATTCTTTTATTGGTTTTCAGTTGATATCATTTTAATTTCTGAAAAATGCAAAAAACGAAATGAAATTTAATCAAAGGTTGTATAAAAGCATTCCAAATAAGAATCAAACAGGAAACAAACAGTCAGAAACTCGATTAATACTGAAAAAATAAGGGGGTATGATTATTTTTGACCATTGCAGATTTTATAAATAGCTGTATATTTCTTTTATTACAAGTATCCCGAGATTTTAAAATGACGAAAATGATCAGAAGAGGTTTATTAAGAATATGTATCAATATGGACGTAAACTATAAATTCTTACAAAGTTACACCTAATAAACTCAATTTTCAAGGGAGGGTATGAATAATATCGGGCACAAGTGTGTGTATATATATATATATATATATATATATATATGTATATATATATGTATATATATGTATATATATATATATATATATATATATATATATATATATATATATATATATATATATATATATATATACAAACCTTAATTACATCACGGGTAATTGGTATGCGTAAAAAGTACGTCCAAAGATGCCACATCTGGGCGGGGGCTGCAAAAACAGCCTAATCTGCCTTGACGGAGTACAAAATAGACTCCGTGACCTGGTGGGGGATGCCCTTTTCTCTACCCTGCAAACTCTTTCTCACAGAAGAGACGTAGCGAGCCTGTCATTGTTCTATCGTTATTTCCATGGCAGGAGCTCGTCTGAGCTCCATTCTCTGGTCCCCCTCACCAATCTTTCTCCAAAAACACCCGAATAGCTGAAAACACCGTCAATAATTTCCCCACTCCCTATCTGTGCGTAAATCAAAACGTAGATACCATGAACAAAGCTTCTTTCTTAGAACTGCACACCTGTGGAACTCTGCTCCGCTTGCCTGTTTCCCTCCTTACTTCAACCTAAATGTCTTCAAGTCCAACACAAACACATTCCTAATGAACCGCCACCCTAAGCCATTACACCTTACCAATTGTCCAATACTATTGCTACACTGCCCCTTTGATTACTGTACACAAAATAACCCTTATCCCTGAGTGGCCATTGGGCCTTGATAAGTGGTTGACTCCATGTAAAAAAAGTGATTTATTAATTGATGTTTTCCTCTTTTTTATTAATAATTGGAATAACTGTTGGGAATTTGATAACGCTTCTGGATGACCTCGTATTTAGTTTTTCTTAGAATGTTCTTTTCAGAAATATTCTGAAATATTTATAATGCCACGAAATATGATATAGAATAGTGTTTTCGCATTCTGGTGTTAGATAACTTTCCCAAGATGTTCGGAGATTACTGCCTCTTAACGTTCTCATACGTTAGTGTGTTATTTTCCCTAGCCTCATTAGGGGTCACTTAATACTATCGAGTTTTTCTTTTTATTTGATTCTTTTTATTTATTTTCCTTATTACTTGTGTGGAGGCATGGAGTGGTTAGGTATTCGTCACACATCTGTATATGCGCGAATTTGATTTGTGTGCGAGAGGGTGCGTGCCTGTGTATATGTTATTTTTGGTATTGAACTTTTAAATATTAGTTCAAATTATTGTTAGAATTAGCTCTGCTTGGATTTTAAATTCTTTGAATAGTGTGTGTTCGTTTTGCTCTATTCGGATTTTTTTAACATTTATAATTTGATAATTATAAAAAATATACAATTATATGATTTGTTATAACATTCAGTATATCGCTTTTTTTCTTCTAAAGTGTAAATAATAACTTCCTGTGCCTTTCTTGGTCGACGCTCCAATATCTATGTAGGAGCATACACCAATAAGAAAAAGGACATCATGCTGGTTTTATTCGTATAATCAAAATTGATTAAACTTTGATGGCATATATTAATTGATAAAAAAGCTATATTTAGTGACTAACGTTGAGTATTACTTAGTTTTCCTATTCATTTCCTTTCTCAGGAGGACAGGTTTAGAAAAAGAATCGGATATTTGTACGGGAAAAATTCAGTTTCCTAAAGGTTGTATTCTTAATAGGGACAAGAAAAACTCTTTATAATGAAATATTTTTCTCTCCATTGACCGACGGAAACGGCGAGTACAGTATCAGGCCATATTCTACACTGTGAACTTGGTGTTTCTTTTTGTTGTTAAACTCAAAGTAATTAACTTTAATATTGATCAACATACGCGTATAATTTTTAAAAGATTTGTTTTTGTATGAAATAGAAACGTTATGATCAATCTGGCCTGATTATTGTCCTGTGGTGTATTTCAAATCTTCACCATGCAGGTGTAGACGTTTTTTATATCGCCATATAGTCCCATAAAAATGAAAGTAAATGTAATCGATCTATATTGTGTTTCCTTTATGAATATGGTTCGTATCCGTTTTATTATTGCCATTATTATTAATCGCTAATTATTATTATTATTATTATTATTATTATTATTATTATTATTATTATTATTATTATTATTATTATTATTATTAATATTATTGTCGTTGTTATTATTTCTATAAATATTATTATTATTAATATTATTATTAGTTTTATTATTATTTAACACATGTAACCAAACTCTGTAATTTATAGTAATAATTTCAATTATATCTTCCTACATTGTTTAGAAGGATCAATTAATATAAGCTTATCTTCACATGTATTTTACTCTATGCATCTTTGCAGTTTTTAGATTGCCAGTATACTGCTCGCACACTTTACACACGCAATTTTCTTACACCAAAAAATGTAAATAGATATATTATAATTGGTAATACATTCAATACATTAAAAAAACGTAAGACATAACTGAATATTGAATAAACTAACGTTTTACATTCCTTGTCTAGAAGGAATTGATATTATTTATATGTATATTAACTCTACAAGTTCCCGGATGAAATATCTTACTGAAATGCAATAAAATAGAAAGTCATGTTGGAACTAACATGCTCTTACATTCTAGCAATGATATTGCTCATTTATCATTGATCTGACAAATATAGTGTGGTTATGCATTGTATTCCTGAAGAAATGGCAATTATTATGATAAAAGTTGAGCTGAAAATTGCGTGACAAATCGTACTCATGGGACACGATTTTCCGAGACAGAAACTATTTGGCAAATCTTGTTCAACAATGCAGCCTACGTTGCCAACGTCTAATTATAGTTTAGAATGATAACGTTTCTTCTAATTATAGCCCCCATCAAACAGGATATTTGCGGTTGCATTCGGGATTGCATGTCTGTCTTATTATAAAATTAATGAACGTGCTAATCGATTACATAATTCTCATCTGGCTGTTACTTTTGTGTTTTTGTTTTTTTTTGTAACGCAAAAAGTAAAAGACAAAAAAAATAAACACACTTACATGGGAATCTGGAATTTTCCTAACTTTAAGACCAAATCTTAAATGCAGGGATACGAGAAAAGGAGTTCATTAAAAATAAATAAAAACGCAAAGAAAAGCAACATAAGGTTATTATGAGACCAGAAGTGGATGGTTTCTTATAATAGTACGATATGCCAGAGTATGTAGAAACTAATACGTTTGTGTTACTATGGTTTTGCTTCTCGGTGAAAATAGAGAAGAAAGAAAATCACCCGAGTCAGCACGGTGCGGAGAAAATGTGGCCTATGCCCCCCGGCACAATCCCGAACGACTCCATCACCTGTTACGGTTAAACAAGACACGATACCGAAAAACTCCGTGGATTCGAACCCGAACACGGCTTACGATCTGACAAAACGCAGCCCGCAGAGTTCCGTGGATTCGAATCCAAACATTTCTGTTGATTCGACTCGATCTCAAGAACAATGACTCCAGACATTACGAGAGAACATTATAGATTTACTCACTGAATGACTGTTATCGCGTTTTTATAGCCTTTCGATAAACTCATTTTCGCCGAGCGTAGGTCTCACTTAAATTTTCGCATACAATTCTTGAGCAGTTTTGCGCAGGCTCGTCGCACTCATCTCGATATTACAAAAACAACAATGTTGAAAAACCCGCCTTTTACTGGTCAATCACATTGATCGTACACGCTCAGGAACCTTCTAAGTGGTGCTTCATCTGTCATATCTTTGGATATTTCCTGCTCTGGATTCTTAAGTGCATCGTTTTCTGAGTTTTTTTTTTTCATGCGCATTACATTTACAACACTAGGGGCATCGAAAGCTGATGAGTTTATTTAGCAGCTTCGAGAAATGATGAAATAATTTTCCTAAGAATAAGCAATTATGTCGCCAAACTGTCCGTGCATTCTTTATGTGGCCTTGGTGTTTCATAATCCGGGAACAATTTTGGCTATTGATTTTCGTGCCAGAATGTGCCTTATATTTTCCCACAGAACCTACATACAAACAGCAGCTCCCTTCTTATACAGATGAGTGACTGCATTGTCGGACACCATCATTTCAGTGATACACTTGATACGAATATAATGGGAGCATATTACATTCACATGAGCAGGCATTGCCGCAGTGTCGTCTTCAGGCATAACATTGTGCCAGTACACTGCCTCAAATATCGTGCCCTACTTCTTGTCGCAATGAGCTTCATTGTGCGAGGAGGTGCTTTCCCTAGTGCCGTTTTTCAAGGGTAAAAATAGGTTATATCTATGCGTATCCTGCTCCAATTTTAGGGTGTCAATCCTGTTTAGGTCTAATTCACGTGGACTTGATACATGCATTGTTTTCTACAATCCTCACTCACCATCCCCATTTTGGTCCAGTTAGAAAAGGGTTTAATACATTTACAAAAAACAGCGTCACATTTTACACAAGAATGGCAGTTCAACCGATTGCGTGTACTTGAGAAACAAAGTTTTGCGGCTACGGCACAATAAGGTTTTCTCTTAAACGGATTTCATTAAACCATCGAGTAATTTCATCAGATCTTTTATCATGAGAATTTCCGAGCCCCGCATTAATCTTTAGTGCATATTCGAGTGCCAAATCTAATTAATATTTCAGAGGCTGATTTGGTGTGCACTCCCGTTTGTCCGGGCAATGTTTCAGTTATCGACCAATACACCCATCAAGGACTCCGATAGTAAATATATTGGTTAATGGTTTCCTGTACAACGCGAGGTGGATACCTCGAAACAGAGCGGCAAGTTCAGCCAGAGTTATAGCATTTTCTCATGTTCTGCTCGAAGTCAGCTTGCCATTTTGCCACGAAAACATTGTTTAGAACAAGCAAGGATGTCGCAATGAAAGTGGCGTCCATCGCACTGTAACACTTATAGAGATGCATCAGTCATATTTCACTGGATCGTACTGATTTACTCGCTAACAAATATTTTCGATCAATTCGTGCCAAAAGAGGATCACACACTCTATCATCCTATCAATTCGTCATAATGTGTATTTTGTTTTACAAACGCTGTGGCGACAGGTAACCAGACACATACCCTGAAATGGCCAGTCAGTTTTCGCACACTAGAAATACAATTTGCCGTGTAAGTCTTTCAGTAAGGTAGGGCTTTTAGAATGCCACAACACGTTTCCCTGCTCGTCTTAGACAAGTAATATAAACACGCGGTAGCTTAGTTTCAGCTGTACTGGGATTTTGCTTGTCATACGAATTTTTTTAAATATTTCTCGCTGCGGGTTCCAGAAAACACATTCACCAACACGTCGTTAAAGTAAAAAGACGTAACAGGGTTTATGATCTCATCCTGGCTATGCACGGCATTAATAGTGGGCGTATTGTTAATGGGGATGGATTTTAACCGTAACTCGAAGCAGGCAATACAATATCGCTGGTTATTAATGTGAGTAGAGCTAACGAGATTTTACAATATGTGTTGCAACTAGGCTTTCTGTAGGTCCACCGCTGCTAGGTTTTGTCCTTGCTGTCGGCATTCTCTCAATTTTTGGCCGTATACACATCAGCAAACTCATTTAGCTCTCGATAACCCATAACGAACCGAACGTTTTTTTTTCTTCCGTACGACAGCAATACGGGAGGTAATACTTTTATGACCGCCAGCTTCCTCCTCCAGATATAGCAACGCCGATTCGTTATCGATCCACATCTGCGATTAACGATCATATTTATTACGAATTAGAGCACCGGCTGGATACTTGGAAGTCTATTTTCCCATGTCAGTGGAAATTGGTTACTACCGATTTTCACGATGCGGTTCACTCCCGTATGTTCTTTTCATGCCGCGCGGAGAAGTCCGACTCATTAATGGTGATGGAATGAAAATTGATTTTGTTGAAATAAGGAAAAACTACGTCACTTGAACCAAACACAACTACTTCAACCAGCCGCTTGACTGCGCTCAGCTTAAAAAACAAAGTAAACCCAAGTATCCATTCTTAACTAAGGTGTATATGTTAATTCTCATCTTTGCACTATACTATACTTGAACATACCCTTATACACAAAATTTAGATGTTATTTAATGTGATATGAGCACAGAAGCTACGTTTCTTGTCCATTCTTACAAGACAGCTTATGACTAGTGACAGAGTGCATCCGGTATCATCTGCAGTAGTCCATTGATGCAAACAGTTATAACCTGAGGTGGAATGTTCGTTTCCTGGACAAAATCGGGCAAAATGCAAACGTTGCTGACATTTGTACTATGTGGTATTCACCAGGGACTGCACATCAGCACATCTGACTGTATTTATGTTCAAGTAAGTCATCGCTTCCTCCATTAACATTATAACACCACAAAAAGTGTATGCGTCTCTTTTTGCGTGCTTTGCGCCGACCTTGCGGTTACTGCAGCCTGCTCTGGACCCCCCGTAAAAGATTTTTATGGCACAAGTTCGCAGCAGTATCTATAGCAGATCAAAGTTATCTTTCTAGGAGGATGCAGTTAATGTTTTTTCGCGTGTTCAGGTTATCCGGCAATAACTGCTAATTGCAATTCTACGATGTTTTCACTAAAATCTATTGATCTTTACACCTTGTTGAAGGTCACGTTCTGCTACTTTAATGCAACGAAGTCATCCAGAGCAAAGGCTGTGTACTGCGTATTCTTAGGCAATAAAAAAATCGCGAGCCTCTCGCCAGGTCCTTGCTAGTATACAACATACAGGCTGACTGACGAGCACTTCGGAATAATCTAAAAAAATGGACTTAACCCCAATCGCTGACATATCAATTCAGCTTTCTCCAGCCACGACCCTATTGACTGTCCAGATTCACATCATGAAATGCTGGTATGACTTTCGAGTTGAAGGACATAATGGACGATATATCTTATAGATTCACAAGGGAAGAGAGAAAAATACAAACTCATACGCAGCTACAAGTTCCAGAACAAATTCGTACATGCGACTCGACACGATGCTGAACAATCCATGAATCCGTCCTCGATTACCTCGGACAGTTTGACCCGACATATTCCTGGACAACTTGATTTTGCTGTAGGGAGAACGACTCAAACATTGACATACAATCCTTGAGCGGTTTTGTTAGAGCTCATCAAAAAAATAGTTATATTTAATTTGCAATATGCAAAATAAATGTTACTTCGAAAAGTACCGAGTCATCACGATAAGGAAACGCAAAAAAAAAATTATGTATACACCTAATCGAAAAATATACTGTCAAAATTATATATATATATATATATATATATATATATACATGTATGTGGGTGTGTGTGTGCGTGCGTGCGTGTGTGTGTATGCGTACGATTAGTTTGTTTGACTGATTTTGCATATGCTTGTCAGAACGAAAATATATCAAAACGAGTCGACTGCATTATGTACATATAAAAATATTTACTGAGTATGTTGCAGGTTGCCAGTCATTTTCTTGATCGGTCGGTTAATAAGCTTTTACCACTGAACAAGCAAGAATTTATTCCGAATAAAAAAGACATAAATTGTAATTTTGAGAAGGAAGATAAAACTCAGTAGGCACACGTTTTATGCACCCAGATTATCTGACGGACTCTCAGATTAGGTATGTGTTATATATGATTTGCGTTAATTTTAAGCAGAGTTCAAAACTGAGTTCAGTTTGTTCATCTAAGTCTGGATCTGTGTAAATGTTATTATCATGCTCAAGAACTGAGATTATTGTAGAGGTTCTATATCTCATAAAATAACACAAGTTTTGAAGAAATTGCTGGCATTAATTACGCAAAATATATGTATATATATATATATATATATATATATATATATATATATATGTATATATATACATATATATATATATATATATATTTCGAGACTTTTAGATAGTTTTGCTTTGCTGATGGTATCGGTGATACAATTATCAGTTGAGTTTATAAATTTTCTGTATATGATTCAAATCACAGTACGCCTTCTAGGTCTTATGACCAGAAACTAAAGAAATTCGAGAAGGCCAATTAAATACATAGGATATTTCTTCGTAATTCGGTGTCGTGTCGTTCATTCCCCGAATAATTTCTCATACGAATCAGCTGGGAAATAATATGCTTCGTCTTGCGTGGTGTATCGCTTCTTATATCTGATGGGGCCTCTCTCGGCTTTTATTACGAATCTAATTATTTAAAATAACATCTTATCGTCTTGTGCCATATGAATTAATGATAGCACCAATATTGATTGCTCAAAATTACCCATAATACCTCTCACTTCCATGTAAAAGAATGATCTCGTTCACACAACAAGGTCGATTTTAAGCGTGATTAAAAATGCATGCACAGAAATCAACTGTAATTAAGGACAAACTTTTCATTTTAGAAAAAGCATAGAAGTATTTGCAAATATAATGTTCGTTTCAAAATGTCAATTCAATCTATTGGAGCAAAATAATTAATTATATGAGGGTCGCCACAGAGGTAATGACCCTGGCATACTTCCTATAACAGTAGAACACCGAAACTTTGCACAGTTATTGGTATTTCTCTACATAGGAACCCCCAAGTTATACATTTCTCCCATCGTGTGATGCAGATCTGAAGACCGTTTTTGTAGAACAACCCAGGTTTGTCCTCTAACCACGACATGACTTAAGAAATCAAGGCTGCATAATCTAGTAAACGATTTCCTTTCAAAAACGACTTCATGTGTGGGAAAATGTGAAAGTCAGAGTGGGCAAGGTCAGGCGAGTAGGGAGGATGTTGAAAGGGGGTCATTTCATACCACACACCTGTGCTTCTGATCTGGCAACATGCGAGTTGTGGACCGGAGCGTGCCCTGCAGGAGGAAGGTACGTTAATTGATCTTACCCCGCCTCTTGATTTTGATAGCTTCCCTTAATTTCGTCAAAAATTAAGTATAATTGGCTCCTGTAATTGTGGTACCCTTTGCCAGGAAATCTGTCATCACTACTCCGTCCTGGTTCCAGACGACGCTGTGCATGACCTTGCCAGCGAAGGACTGGCCCCTTGCCTTCTGTGGAGGTGGTTAGTCCAAGTGCTTACACTACATTGAATGGGCTTTGGTCTTTGGATCATAGAGATGAACGCAGGCTTCATCCTGTGTAATCAGTCTTTTGAAAAACATTGACTCATCTTCTTGGCACATCTCTAAATTGATCCTCGGGCACTAGACACTTTCTCGCTTCTGGAAAGGTGTGAGCAACCTGGGAATCACTCTGATACCTTATGCTTTGGCTAATGTTCATGAATGATAGTTTCCACATACCCTGTACTTATCTTGACATATTGGGCTTTTTGGGTAATAGTAATGCACCGATGTTCCAAAATCGCAGCCTCAACTTTACGGAGAGATGCCTCATAAATAGCAGAATGGGGGCAACCCGGTCTGGGAGTTGTATCCATATACATCCAGCTATGTTTTGAGTCACGATTCCAGCGTTTTAAAGGTCATATGATAGGGGAATTATCACCATCATTTTTTTTTCATCAAAAGTCTGCTGTTATATGCGCCCTTTCAAATACAAAAACTGGATCCCTGCCTGACATTCAACAGGCCCTATTTCACACCTACCCAGGTCAAACAGATGTAAAACATAAACAACAATTAGTTCAGAGCTATACCGTAACACTGTGCTTATTTTACAGATATTGCGAGTTTTTTTTTAAATTTTATACAGTTATTTTCATAATTTTTATGAGAGTAATTGATAACACATTATATTTAGTAATGTCAAATGATGTTTCGCCCTTGATTATTCATTTCTTTTTTATTTCACTCTATTTCTCTCTTAATCTGTCTGTTTCTAAGCCGCTATACTGACACTGTAAAAACATATAAATATACACCAATTTGTATACCAGCAACGCCATACTTATTAAAAACTACAGTACATTTAATTTTATTGCTTCGTAATG
The DNA here is from genome assembly GCF_053919585.1 of Euprymna scolopes. NCBI lineage: Eukaryota > Metazoa > Mollusca > Cephalopoda > Sepiida > Sepiolidae > Euprymna > Euprymna scolopes. Next base: position 125,166,318 of record NC_136492.1, read on the forward strand.
CAATTCAATTTATTACACAGAAAAAGATTAAATCAAAATTTCGAATACTTTTGTTTATAGATAGAAATTGATAACGTAAAAATATTTGAAAGTTATCTTAATATACGAAATGCATTATTAAGCTGGAATTTTTTTCCAAAAAATATACAATAAGCTTATGTTTAAAATTTTCAAAAAAATGCAGAATATTTGTGATGATTTCGATAATCTTGCATGAATTGAGCTTTAGATTTTGAGTGGCATAAAGAGATACTAGAGAGGCAGATTATCTGTGATAAATAATAGGACTTATTCAAGAAGTGAATAAATTAGAACACAAGAGTTAATTCGTCAAATAAGGAGTTTCATATATAAAGAAAGGCAGGGTATCTATAGAGACAATAAATGCACAATTTAATATCAATCCTAGACCTGGACAGCCATTTATTCGCGAAAAATTGAAGTAACGGAAGCTGTCAGGGAGGTGTGTTCCAGTGATGCTCAGAGAAAATCAGAAAGTAAATGTTCGAGCCGATAAATTAATATCGCACAGTTCTTGATCATCTTGTGGCCTGCGAGTAAGGCTTGAGATGAGCCGTAGACGTACAGACAGTCTTCCCAGTCAAAGAAGGATTTTTCTAACAAACTTAAAATATCCAGAGTGGGAAAAGGCACGCAGCAACTTGCCTGCCTGTTTTTTCGACAACCAGGCGTGATGTACACACACCACGTTTCCAGTGGGCAGACACTCAGCAGAGAATATAATGGTGGGTTTGATATAGTGTTCATGAAGAGATACTGTCACAAAACATGACATGCTACCTTCAGTTTAGATAATATCTGGTAAAAATTTAAATGGGTGGTTATCAATCTATCTGTTTATCTATATATTTATCTATCCATTCAGTGATATTCGTAAATGCTTTATATTGGGAAGTATTCATTGTTTATGGAATGAAGTGTAGCAATAGGTTTAAGCTGAGTTTTTTTTTTACATAAATTAGAAAGATTAAATTAACCAACTGCTATTGGCATGTCTGCATGGAAAGGTCGCACGGTTAGAGATGTGTGATTTTGAATGTTGTCGTAATTGAACTGAGGTCAAGAGGGCAAGAAGAAGCATTTGAGTTTAAGATTTTACACTGAAGTTAACATGCGTGCTTCAAAAAGCTAAGAAACTAGTTGTAAAGAACACGCATGTAGACATTTAATACATACTCTTTCTGACGACCATTTGAGAACCTTAAATAAATGTTTATTTAAAAATATGAAGTATTTTCCGTTGTTTCACAAAACATGAACGAACAAAAGTCTTAATTGGCTATGGTGTTGGACATTGCTAGCTTAACCAAATGGTTTAACCATAAAGATGTAATAACTCTTGGATTATAAAAATGATAACTGATGTAAACAGTGTTGAATTCTATACCTGTGTTATAACTCTCTGACACAACAAATATATATATATATATATATATATATATATATATATATATATATATATATATATATATATATATATATGGGAAGTCGGGGTAAGTTGAGCATGGGGGAAAGTTGAGCCATCCCTTTTTAACCACAATTGACTAAGCCAATCCAAGTTTGTATGCAATCTATAAACAACTGATCACGTGACTTTAACCTCCACCATTTTGTTTTGCTGAACCAATATCGGAGGTTGATGCAGTAAAAGAAAATCAGATTTCGTGCCAAAAAAGTAAAAAAAAGCGTTACAGAGGTGAGTGCATGTTTCTTGTGTGTAGTAATAGTTTGATCAGATATAATATGTGGTAGTTGTTTGTTAAATTACTTGCCTTCATACCTGTAAAAGATTTTTACATTCACCACACATGAGATGCATGCATTTGAACAGACAATTCAATGAGGTCAGACTGGGGTAAGTTGAGCCAATGCTAATGGGGTAAGTTGTGCCACTGGCTCAACTTGCCCCCATATTTGCACTCGCATCTCATGCCCTGCTATCATCTAAAATATAGCTTGGGCACAACTCGTAGTTCAATTCTTAACACCTACTCACACTCTAATATACTAGACCCAAGCTCACATGAATAAAAAAAAATAAATAAATGAATAAAAATAAAAATAAAAAATAAAAAAATATATATATACAAAAGAGAAAGCCTCAAACCACATTATCTCCTCCTAACAAGCCTCCTTACAATCATAGTTGCTTACACTGCATGAGCTCTACTCAACCTCTTTATCCAGTAACAATGAAATAACAATGTCCGTAATCCACTTTGAGGAGTGTAACTATTTTAGCAGATATAACCTCTACAAACTAACCCAATAACATTATCTAACCACGTGGGGTCGCAGAAATACCTGGATTAGAACCCAGGCGCGGAGCAAATCCTCTCAGTGGTGACGAACCCAGTAGATCTTTCCAGATCATCCGTCTAGGAGAGGGAAAACTCTGAAACCAAAGCAAAGAGGCGGGAGGCCTCTTCAGTCTTGGATGACAACCTTCTAGAGCTGGTGACTCAATCAAATTACGGTTTGCAAACCTAAAATGTTTAAGGAGTAGATAGGTCCTGCCTATAGTCCGGCTTCCACACTCCTTCTTTGCCTATTAGTCAGGCGCAGAGATACTATCACAGTGATTCGACAGAAACACCCAGTGGTAGATCTTGTTTCTTGTCTAGGGCAAGGAACGCCGTTTCCCCACTCCCGACACACCCCACCCCTAAACTGGGCACTTTAGAATGCTTGAGTACCACATATGCCTGAGCAATTAGATTGGGTTGACCTTCCTCCGATGGGTTGAGGGTACCGGATTGACAGTTACTGGCTGCTGTTTCCGACTGGTAGTACAATAGCCCTAACTCTTTGGTAGCGCTTAGAGCGGCTGCTCCATCAACAGTTGAATAATATCGGGATGTTTGCAGTGCAATGGCGCGCATGGAAAGGGACCCTGCACTCATCCCCGGTGGGCTTTCCTAAGGCCACAGTCCTAGTTGATGGGGGGTAAGCTGATGGTCTACTTGTGATGCATGTGTGATATTCTGCATAACCTCCTGTTCGGCTTCCCCTAACCCAACTGAAACTCGTTAAAAAAACATGATGACAGTACAATCTAAAAATAAGCTTAAACCAGGCTTAGGGTCAAACAAATCCAACTTGCCTCCTCCCTTGAGGCTTGCATTCACAAATATCCGTGGGCTTAGAACTAATTTAGCTGATGTTGAATCATTTCTCCTAACAAATACCCCGGATATCTTAGCACTAAGTGAGACTAACCTCTACTCCTCCATCCCCTCTAACTACTTAAACATGCCTGGATATCTCCCACTCTGCCGTAAGGACTCTGACAGACATATGCACGGACTTGGAGTTTACATTCGTAATACCCTTCCCTTGACGAGAAACACACCTAGAAACGGATGATCAAGCCTTTATGTGCTTTAGACTAATAATGCAACACAACATTAGCTACTTTTACTTTCTCTACCGCTCTCCCTCGACCCAAGACTGCACCATAATAAACAAAGTATCTGACAGCATAGACACAGCACTCTCCTTCGACACTAGCGCCCAAGTACATGTATTTGGCGACTTTAATGTCCATCACAAAAGCTTGGATTCTCTACTTACACAGATGCAGCAGGCAGCGCAACTCATAGCTTCTCTGTATCTCACTCCCTAGCGCACATTGTTACTTTTCCAACCCGCTTCCCTGATCAGGAAGAACAACACGCATCACTATTAGATCTGTTTTTGACCACAGTTCCTGATGATTGTGTAACGAAAGCCGACAGCCCACTTGGGAACGCTGATTATGCGGTGATAATGGTTGAAATCGCCCTAAACTCTAGACCCAAAACTGAAGAGGCAGTGCTCAAAACAACGAGATATTATAAAAAGGCTGACTGGAAAGCTATCAGAGATCTTATCAGAGACGTCCCATGGGGAAATATTTTTCTCTTCCTGCTGAACAGTGTGCAACCGAGACCACTGAATGGTTCAAAACTGCAATCGAAGCGCATGTTCCCATGCGGAAATTCTATAGCAAGCCCCACTCTCCCCAATGGTTTACTTCGACTTGCGCAACTGCCATTGCTCAAAGGCAGCATGCACTCCGAAGGTTTGATCGACTTAAGTCCAGTTAAAACAGACAGAAATACATAGAAGCTAGAAGTAACTTTAAGAAAGAAATAGCGACAGCTAAGAGGGAATTTACCACTAAAAAACGCATCGAAGCACAAAAACTAGGAACTCGTTACTTCTGGAAAATCTACAACAGTGTAGTAAATAGTGGGCAATCAACAATTCCCCCACTAACCAACAATCACGAGGTTCTTTGCTCAGCAACCGAGAAGGCTAACATGCTTGCCAGTCGGTTTGCCTCCAACTCCACACTGGACCCTCTAAACAACCCCCTACCTCAATTTCCTGTGCGGACAGACGCCACGCTAGACGATCTGAAAATCACCCCTGCTCAGGTGCATGCTATCATAAAAAACTTGACACTTCCAAAGCATGTGGACCCGACTACATCCCAGCTGTGCTATTAAAAAAGTGGTCAGCCGAAGTAGCTCCAGTTCTCTCCAAACTCTACAACAAATGCCTTAATGAAGCTTGCTTTCCGAGCTGTTGGAAAACTGCTTCTGTAGTGCCAGTATTCAAGAATTCTGGCGAAAGAACTGACCCATTTAATTATCGCCCTATTAGCCTCCTCCCACTTTTTGCCAAAATATTTGAGACCTTAATTAACCATGCTCTAGTCCAGCACTTTACAGATGCTAAACTTCTGACCGACCATCAATATGGATTTAGACAAGCCCGTTCCACGGCATACATCCTCACTGTAATCTCTGAACGCATATACCATTCACTGGAGAAAGCGGGAGAGGGCAGAGCGGTAGCTCTAGATATATCTAAGGCTTTTGCCAGGGTATGGCATGAGGGTCTCCTCAGGAAGATTAGATCTTACGGTATCACTGGTAGAATACTTAACGTAATAAAATCCTTCTTAGATAAGAGAAAAATCTAGGTTGTCCTCGACGGTCGTACATCTAAACAATATGATATAAATGCGGGAGTGCCCCAAGGATCTATCCTCGGACCTCTGCTGTTCCTGATATTCATAAATGACCTCCCCGACAAGATTGCCTCTGAGATGGGGATATATGCTGATGACACCACACTCTATAGCAGACACGACAGGAAAACAAACGAACATATATCTAAAGTAATGGCAGAAACACTAGAGGATGACCTCCAATCAGTAGTGGAATGGGGACAAAAATGGATGGTAACGTTCAATGCCACCAAGACAAAACTGGTTTCATTCAATCATTACAAGAAACCTTCTCTACCACCTATAGCAATGGCCAACGACTCTTTATCTGAGAGTACGTCTCTCAAGCTCCTTGGCCTAACGTTCACTGGAAACATGAGTTGGAACAGTTACATCGAGGGCATCGCCAGGGCCGCGGCAAGGAAGGTGGGCTCTCTCTACCGTTCTAGAAAACTTTTAACACCCGAAAGTATCCTGTACCTCTATAAGGCCACTATTCGTCCATGTATGGAGTATTGCTGTCATATTTTGGTCGGTGCATCGGCTACTAGTCTCTCGCTCCTTGACAGCGTTCAAAAGAGAGTCGCAAATCTGATAGGCCCTAAACTGGCATAAAAACTTCAGCCTCTGTCCCATCGTCGAAACGTTGCATCCCTCTGCCTGTTCTACAAGTATTATAATGGTGAATGCTCTGAAGAACTGCAAGCACTTGTGCCCCAACGATGTGAACACCCTCGACAGACCCGACAAGCTGCAAAATCCCAACCCCACACTGTAGAGATCCCTAGATGTAAAAGATCTTTCTACACCAGTAGTTTCTTCCCCAGAACTGCTAGACTTTGGAATTCAATTCCAGGTCACTGCTTCCCCAACTGTACTGACATGCATAAGTTCAAGTGCAACGCGAACCAACATCTCGCTGCCCTAATCCCTACATAGTACCTCAGTAGATGTTTCCCCTAATAGTAGCCCCCTACACCAAAGTGGCAATGTGCCTTGTTTGGGGTGAAAATGTAATAAAAAAAAATATGTCTTTTTACATTTTTTCAAGAAACAGATGAATGTGCAACCACATCAGTAGGCCTGTTATAGAGTGAATTCAAAATACATGTTCTATAAGTTACATGCTCTACTTGTATAAGAATTAGATCTATGGTTACCTGGTTAATGTTTAAGATGTGTAAGCCGTGCTTGGATAGGAATTTACATGCTGTACAAGCGTTTTGTTATTCAATAATAATAATTATTTTTATTATTACTATTATCATTATTATTTTAAACATTATTATTATTATCATTGTAGAATCAAGAATGCACTTACCTCCCCTCTCCACCATTATGGACTAGCCTACAATTAGTCAGGCATGGTGGGTTATTCCATTTGGAGGCGCCTGATTGGCTAAACATGCCAGGAGAGGCAGGGGCCTCTCTACAAATGCCAGCTGTTCTGGCATTCATTGTTCAATGTTCCAGACTTATGCCAGGAACTCCACTGAATCAACTAGTTCACTCTAGTAATATTCTACATCATTATTGGATTTATTGTGTTAATTTCATTTTTCTTTTTTGTGTGTTTCACAGAAAAAAAGTCCACCAGACATGCGCCAATATATGCGCTGTTATTGGAAGGCAGAGTGTAAGGAGTGCTGCAAAGAACTTTAACATTGATCAAATGACACTCAAGCGGTACATGGACAAACAAGACAGTCAACCAGCAGGGACTGCTTACACACCTGTTTCCTTACGGCAATGTGTGTTTAGTCCTGAAATTGAAAGGGATTTGGCTGACCACGTGAAACAATTGTCAGACATGTTTCATGGTTTGTCATTGAGAAGATGTCGCACACTGGCATATGAGTGTGCTAAAAAAACTGTCTCAATCTGCCACCAAGTTGGGATCGTGAGAAAAAAGCAGGACATGATTGGTGGTTAGGCTTCAAGGAGCGCCGGAACCTGGCAATTAGAGTGACAGAAGCAACATCTTTTAGGCATGCCACAGTCTTCAACCGCCCAGTTGTTGATAAATTTTTCAACAACTTGAGTAAGATAATGGACAAGTACAAGTTCTCACCAAGTGACATTTACAACACTGATGAGACTGGGTGCACCACCGTTCAAAACCCCGGAGCCGTTGTCACAGAAAAAGAAAAGAAACAAGTTGGTTCAATAACGTCCGCTGAACGCGGGGAATTGGTAACGGTGGTGTACACTGTGAGTGCAATTGGATCAGTCGTGCCTCCTCTGTTAATCTTTCCCAGAGTCCACTACAGAAATCACTTCATCAGAGGTGGACCAACACAGTGCATAGGGAGGGCAACACGAAGTGGCTGGATGAATGAAGAGGTGTTTGTGGAATATTTAAATCACATCATTAAGCACAACAAATGCTCACCAGGAAAGAAAATCCTCTTAATCCTCGACAACCATGACACACACATTTCTTTGAATGCTGTGAACACAGCAAGATCTCATGGCGTTGTTTTACTGAGTATTCCACCACACGCTTCCCATTGTCTCCAGCCGCTAGACCGGTCAGTGTATTGACCCTTTAAAATAGCGTACAACAGAGCCATGGATGGGTGACTACGATCACATCCAGGGAAAACAGTAACAATATATGAAATCCCAGCTCTAGTGAACCAAGCCCAGATGATTGCCATGACACCATTGAACATTGCTGCTGGATTCCAAGCCTCGGGCATTCATCCATTTAACCGGGACATCTTTAGTGAAATTGACTTTTCCCCTTCTCTTCCAACTGACCATGAGCAAAATGTGGCTGCAGAAAGCCTTGAGGCAAATTCTACTGTGGAAGATGCAGGACCATCAGGTGAGGTTCCTGGAGCAGTCTTGCCCGTGCACAGTGATGATGTCCGACCACAAAAACCACAAGAAGATGATCTTATGCAACCATCCGCATCTGGGTCTTGTGTTTCATCTAGCTCGCATGATGTCATGCATCGTCCATACATTTCACCATCTGTAATTCAGCCATTTCCGAAAGCAGCACCAAGAAAGGCAAGAAGAGGTGGTCACAAAAAAGGTAGCTCAAAGATTTTGACTGACAGCCCTGAACGACAGAAGCTGATAGCCCTTTCTGAAAATAGAAAGAGGAGCCTATTAACAAAAACAAAGCAGTGTTTGTTCAATGCTGGTGGGAAAAAGGCATGTCCCCCGAGATCTAAAACCACATGTTCAAGTGACACGGATGATTCAGATTTTGAATTTGATGATGTGTCATCAGATAGTGATGGTGATATTGATCTGGATAGCCCAATAATCGAAGGTGACTTTGTGGTCGTCAAATGTGCTGACAAATCACGAACTGTAAACTATATTTTCAGGGTTGACACTCTTAACGGGAAGGACTTTGAGTTTGAAGGTGTTTTCCTTCAAAAAGTTGCTGGGAAGGTAGGAACGGACAAGCCTGTGTTTGTTCCAAACCCAAAGGACGAAGCGGGTTTCAATGCAGAAGATGTTGTTTACAAGCTGCCACAGCCAAATAGTGTTGGCAGTTCTGTCCGTGGTTCTAGCCAGCTCGTTTTCAGCTGTGACTTGTCACAGTGGCACTTCATTAACTTACTTTCAGATATATGTTTAAAATGTTGTGCTCGTTCATTCGCTGTAATTAACATTTCTACTTCATTATTATAATTTGTTTTAGAACCACAGCAACAATTTTGGGATTGTTCTTTCTTTATTTGCAACACATTTTTGCGTGGCACAACTTACCCCTGTGTGGCACAACTTACCCCAGAGGTTGGATCAACTTGCCCCATGGTCGGGGCAAGTTGAGCCATTTGATATGCATTTTTGTAAAGCACATTGTCGGTTTAGGTGTACTAGCAGAAAACTGTAACTTGTTTCAAAATGTTCCCAAATAAAAGAATGTTATAATCATACACTCATCTTTGCAAAATATTTAGTCGTTTGGATTCTTAAGAGCCAAAATGGAAAATTGGCTCAACTTACCCCGACTTCCCCTAATAGTAATTATAATTACATAATCAGAGATACAAGGTTGATATATATATATATATATATATATATATATATATATATATATATATATATATATATATATATATATATATATCAACCTTAAATATCTAATTATATAATACTAGAACAATTCCCTCGTCGACAACTCATTGCTTGCATAGATGATTTGACCATCAAGACAGTTAATCACTGTTCTAGTATTAAATTAACCTCCCAGAGACTTTCAGTTTCTCCCGAAGCTAGAGTAAAACCTAAGAGCATACTGCTGTGAAAGAATCAAGAAGATGTATAAGACGCTGATTAGAATCACTTACACGGACATACAGGTGGGCATACAGACTTTAATAACTTGTTAGAACGGTATAATGTGTTAATTGAAGCTCTAGTAAAATATGTAAGAGCCCCTATAAAAAAATCTATGGAACGTAATATACGGCATTTCGTTACCTTACCTTCGTGGTTAGAAGCTAAGAAAAACAAGTCTTACCGTGGGTGCTCAGCGAGTGAGTTCAGGCCGAGAAAAGAAAAAAAAAAACAAAGATGCCGGCCATCATTTTATTACATGAGTTCTCGCATAATCACGTGTACGCGTGAAGCTGTATACTACAAAATGTGCTCCATTTCTCGGTGCTGAGCGATTCTAGATCGGACAGGAAAGTATACGCTTCGGCAGTACTTAGACTGAAATTATAATCATTTTTTGTGTGTAAGAAGTGCCCCCTATTACGGAGGTTCAAACCTTACCTGATCTAATAACACACTGACATTGAGGGAAAATAATACATTCAAGTGTTGTCGTTGAATACGTTTAACTAAACAAAAATATTCTTATATTTTTTTAATGCAATATTTTTCATCTAAAACATAATTTAAATCAATTCATTTTTGGTGTCATTGATCAATTCAGAAAACAGGTATTCAAGCAGCATATATTATTTGTTTGCTGTGCGATTTATTGTGTCAGTTCACGTACAAGCATTTGTTGTATTCTAGGGCGAGTAATATGTCAGAAAAATGTGTAAGATAGCTTATTTGTGTAGGCGATGTATATATATTGACGTCCTCATATGTTCATATGCATATATAAGATTTATAACAAAAGGAGATGGAGAACAATTCTCTGTGTGGTTTACATCCGTCCAATCGGAGAAGCATACAACTATCTATCTTTGGTGGTCTTTTCCGAAAAACCGCAAAGAAGATGTATCATTAATGAATCAACTAGGCTTGGGTTACCTTTTTACTAATTTATTACATCTGCCTTCCTAATAGAAAGCTTCGTGCTGGTAATATGTTCTTTAAAGTTGGTAGATTGTGGACTCTACGCACTCCCGCATTATTTGATATATTACGACCGATCGCCTGACGGACACCATAAGTAGGGAAAATAACTCTTCCTAGAAGGTCATCAGCAATTGCAACTCATTACAAATCCTGTGATGATTCTCTCATATACATTTTTATATGTATCTACGATTTTTGTGTCTGTTTTAGTCATGAAGAGTCGCATTTGTATTCGTTTCTAACATGAATAGTGTTATAAAAATTATTCTGAATGTTTAACTCGATATAGTTTTACGATATTCGAAATAATAATCGATCAGAATTATATGTTTATGCTTGTGCAATATTACGAGTTCCGTAGGACGTTGTCGTAGGCAATGCCATACTCGATCTCGATACTCCGGATCTTTTTTTTTTCAACATTACCCATGTATTATATTAATATCATTACATTTCCAAGTTCGAAACATTACACAGAATTAGCATCCCTTTTCGGTAAACAATTATTTGTCTGATAGAAATGTAATTAAATAATTGAGTACAATTTTAGAATACGCACGGTGCAAAAATAATAATTAACGTGTTTGTAATAATTATGTACTTTCAACTAAAATGTGTTAACACTATCGTATAGGGTTACATTTAAATTAAACAGTTTATCTAAATAATGTTCGTACCATAACTTTAAAATATACCCAAAAAGTCGCAGTCAATAAGTAATGTGTAGAATAGAAATGCGATGCGTGTTGCTGTACTTGAAACAAAACATACTATTTCTTTTTACCAACTTTGATTAATAGTTATTGCCTGTGAATGTTATGGGAGCAATGGCTCACTAATTACCCTGGGTAAACGCCAAAATACGCATAAAAACAGTTACTGTCTCAAATCAATAGTCACCGCTAAACAATCGACTGAGATCAGAAGTAACCACCCGTGTAAGATACTGCAGTTAAAATACCTTAAAATTTCAATGGATGGCATTACCAGCAACTCGATTAGAGTGTCGCTTTTGTCAAGAAGTAACAGTTACGACAAAGAAATCTCAATTTGTCCTCACCATAAGAACAAGTTGTAAACCTTGCGGGAAACTGGATGATGGCAACTTATAAAGCAACTTATATTAGGTGGGGGTACATGACTATTGGAGGCAGACTGTTAAATTTCTAGACAGTCAGTACCGCTCGAAACTTGACATGGCAAGTAGTTACCGTCTTGAAAACTATTTAAAAGAAATAAATGATCGCAAATAAATCCAAGAAAACGCTAATGACCGCCAGTGTTTAACGTTAAAAATATAATGGCATTCCTCAGGAGCCCAATTGAGAGTGATACGTTTCACAGCCGACAGAGGTCGTCGGGAACCAACAATGGCAGTTGGACACTATATAGGAGTAAACATATGTAGCCACTATACGCATCAATACAACTCACAAGAATTAAGAAAAAGTCAGTGCGGGGCATTGCTTAATAAAGATGACAGTTGGATTCTAGCGAGTTAAATTAGGCACATTCTAATGAACGTTGCCGACAGTCATTGTCTCATTGACTGGCAATGCACAGACAGTCAGTACGAAACAGAACTCAGCGGTACTCGAATGTGACACCCTAAGTTCAAACATTATCACCAGTAACATCCAACTGCATGTTACTGAGAGACATTCGGCCACAGCAGAATTCAAATAATTTCATTTTAGTCACAACCGCCACTAAATGTTGTTTTCCTAGTCTAAGCACTTTAGTTTAATTTTTTTTCAGGGTTTATCTTTTGATCGTATATTTTCTAACTTTCTACAATACTTACTTCGGTGACAGTGCGCAGAAACGTTTTGCTATTAAAACTATAATCGAAAAAATAGTAACAAAATAGATTATTACAAATGTCCAATTATGTGAATGTTCGAGACTGATAAATAGTACATATATATATATATATATATATATATATATATATATATATATATATATATATATATATATATATATATATATATTACATTTGCACTCAAAACAAGGCAGATTGGCACTTTGGCGTAAGGGGCTGCTATCAGGGAATTTAGCTACTGGTGTAATGTATAGGGACTCTGACAGTAGTATGTCTGTTGAAGTTACTGTTTAACTTCCGCATGTCAGTACATTTGGGGAAGTCTAGCGGATGCACTTACACAAATATGCCAACAATACTCCCTACATACTGGACTGGTGGCATTATAGAGATGCAGGATACTTCGGGCGTTAGTAGGTGTCTAGCACGGTAGAGAAAGCCTACTTCCTCGCAGGGATCCTGGCAATGCTCTCAATGTAATTGTTTTAAACGCATGTTTCCTGAGAACGTTACGCCGAGGAGTTTAAAAGAAGTGTGTTCATATAATGAATCTTTGGCCATTGCTATTGGTGGAAGAGAAGGGGAATTTGTAATTATTGAAAGAAACAGTGTTAGGTTTGGCAGCAATGAATGTGACCATCCATTTCTGTCTTCATTCTCCTACAGATTGGAAGTCATCACTAGTGTTCTGCCATTTTCTTAGATATATCCTTATTTGTTTTCCTGCCGTGTATGTTATAGTGCGTGGTGTCATCAGCATATATATCCATCTTATAGGCAATTTTGTCGGGGAGGTCATTAATGAATATTAGGATGAATAAAGGTACAAGGATAGACTCTAAGGGCACTCCTGCAATCATATCATATTGTTTAGATATACGATTGTAGAGGAGAATCTGGATTTTCTCTTATTTAAGAAAGATTTAATTATGTATAGTTTTATCCAGTGATACCGTATGATGTGCTTTCCTGAGAAGGCCTTCATGTCATACTCTGCCTTAGATATATCTAGAGCTACCGCTCTACCCTTCCATTCTTTGTCAATTGAATAGTATATATGTTCAGAGATTACAGTTAGGATATATGGTGTTAACCGGGCTTGCCTAAATCTATATTGTTGGACATGCAGACGTTTAGCATCTGTAAGGTGATCGACTACAGCTTGATTAATTATGGACTAAAATATTTTGGGGAAACGTTGGAGGAATCTTATGGGGGTATAATTTTATGCGTCAGCTCTTTCGTCATAATTCTTGAAAACTGGTACCACAGAAGTAGTTTCCCAGCAGTCAGCAAAGCAAGATTCATTAACGCATTTGTTGTAAAGTTTGGAGAAAATTGAAGCTACTTTGGCGGAGCTTTTTTTAATAGACCAGCCGGGATGAGATCAGGCCCATATGCTGTTGACGTGACAAGGTTTTTTTATGATAGCATGCTCCTGAACAGGTGCGGTTTTCAGATCGTCTAGCGTGGCGTCTGTCCTCAAAGGAAAGTCAGGGAGCGGGTGGTGAGCAGGGTCTAGTGTGAAGTTGGATTCAAACCGACTGGCAAACATGTAAGCCTTCTCGGGTGCTGAGCAAACAACCTCATGATTTTTGGATAGTGAGGGAATTGTTGATTACCGATAATTTACTGCAGTTTTGTAGATTTTCAAGATGTTCCGGGTTCCTAATCTTTGTGATTCGTTGCGGTTTTGGGTGGTTTCAGTATATTACCTCTTAGCTGTCGCTATTTCATTCTTACTGTTATTTCTAGCGTCTATATAATTATGTTTGTTTGAACTGGACCCCTATCGGTTAAATCTGCGGTACGCATTCTGCCTTTGCGAAATGACAGTTTAGGAAGTAGATGTTAACGATTGAGGAGAGTTGGACTTGCCATAAAATTGCCGCGTGGGAACATGTGCTTACATTGCCGTTTTGAACCATTCAGTTGTCTCATTTGCGTACTTTTCAGCAGCAAAAGAGAAGATGTTTTCACATGCGTCATCTCTGATGAGATCCCTGATGGTTTTCCTGTCAGCATTTTTATGATACTCTGTTGTTTTGAGCAATGCCCCTTCAGTTTTTTCAGTTTAGAGCGATATCGAACATTATCACTGCACGATCAGCGTTCCCAAGTGGGCTGTGGACATTCGTTATAAAATTATCATAACAGACCTAGAAGTGAAGCGTTTTGTTCTTACTGATCTGGGAAACTGGTTGGCCACATAAGCATATGTGATAGGGAGTGACATATAGAGAAGCTATACGCTGTGCTATCAGCTGCGTCTTTGTAAGTAGAGAAAAGAAGCCAGTTTTTTTTTCTGGTGGACATTGAAGTCGCCAAATATATGTAGGGGAAGTCGGGGTAAGTTGAGCCAATTTTCCATTTTGGCTCTTCAGAACCCAAACGACTAATTATTTTGCAAATATGAGTGCATTATTATAAAATTCTTTTATTTGGGAACTTTTTGAAACAAGTTGCAGTTTTCTGCTAGAACACCTAAACCGACCATGTGCTTTACAAAAATGCATATCAAATGGCTCAACTTGCCACGACCATGGGGCAAGTTGATCCAACCTCTGGGGTAAGTTGTGCCACACAGGGGTAAGTTGTGCCACGCAAAAATGTGTTGCAAATAAAGAAAGAACAATCCCAAAATTGTTGCTGTGGTTATAAAACAAATTATAATAATGAAGTAGAAATGCTAATTACAGCGAATGAATCAGCACAAAATTTTTAACATATATCTGAAAGTAAGTTAATGAAGTTGCCACTTTGACAAGTAACAGCTGAAAACGAGCTGGCTAGAACAACGGACAGAACTGCCAACACTATTTGGCTGTGGCAGCTTGTAAACAACATCTTCTACATTGAAACCCGCTTCGTCCTTTGGGTTTGGAACAAACACAGGCTTGTCCGTTTCTACCTTCCCAGCAACTTTTTGCAGGGAAAACACATTAAAACTCAAAGTCCTCCCCGTTGAGAGTATCAACCCGGGCAATATAGTTCACAGTTCGTGATTTGTCAGCACATTTGACGACCACAAGGTCACCTTCGATTATTGGGCTTCCCAGATCAATATCACCATCACTATCTGATGACACATCATCAGATTCAAAATCTGAATCATCAGTGTTACTTGAACATGTGGTTTTAGATCTCGGGGGACATACCTTTTTCCCACCAGCATTGAACAAACGCTGCTTTGTTTTTGTTAATAGGCTCCTCTTTCTATTTTCAGAAAGGGCTATCAGCTTCTGTCGTTCAGGGCTGTCAGTCAAAATCTTTGAGCTGCCTTTTTTGTGACCACCTCTTCTTGCCTTTCTTGGTGCTGCTTTCGGAAATGGCTGAATTACAGATGGTGAAATGTATGGACGATGTATGACATCATTTGATTTAGATGAAACACAAGACCCAGATGCGGATGGTTGCATAAGATCATCTGCATGCTGTTTTTGTGGTCGGACATCATCACTGTGCACGGGCAAGACTGCTCCAGAAACCTCACCTGATGATCCTGCATCTTCCACAGTAGAATTTGCCTCAAGGCTTTCTGCAGCCACATTTTGCTCACGGTCAGTTGGAAGAGAAGGGGAAAAGTCAATTTCACTAAATATGTCCCGGTTAAATGGATGAATGCCCGAGGCTTGGAATCCAGCAGCAATGTTCAATGGTGTCATGACAATCATCTGGGCTTGGTTCACTAGAGCTAGGATTTCATATATTGTTACTGTTTTCCCTGGATTGGATCGTAGCCACCCATCCATGGCTCTGTTGTACGCTGTTTTGAAGGGTCCATACACTGACCGGTCGAGCGGCTGGAGACGATGGGAAGTGTGTGGTGGAATGGTCAGTAATACAACGCCATGAGATCTTGCTGTGTTCACAGCATTCAAAGAAATGTGTGTGTCATGGTTGTCGAGGATTAAGAGGATTTTCTTTCCTGGTGAGCATCTGGTGTGCTTGATGATGTGATTTAAATATTCCACAAACACCTCTTCATTCATCCAGCCACTTCGTGTTGCCCTCCCTATGCACTGTGTTGGTCCACCTCTGATTGAGTGATATCTGTAGTAGACTCTTGGAAAGATGAACAGAGGAGGCACGACTGATCCAATTGCACTCACAGTGTACACCACCGTTACCAATTCCCCGCGTCCAGCGGAGGTGATTGAACCAACTTGTTTCTTTCCTTTTTCTGTGACAGCGGCTCCAGGGTTTTGAACGGTGGTGCACCCAGTCTCATCAGCGTTGTAAATGTCACTTGGTGAGAACTTGTACTTGTCCATTATCTTACTCAAGTTGTTGAAAAATTTATCAACAACTGGGCGGTTGAAGGCTGTGGCACGCCTAAAAGATGTTGCTTCTGTCACTCTAATTGCCAGGTTCCGGCGCTTCTTGAAGCCTAACCACCAATCATGTCCTGCTTTTTTCTCACGATCCCAACTTGGTGGCAGATTGAGACAGTTATTTTTAGCAAACTCATATGCCAGTGTGCGACATCTTCCCAATGGCAAACCATGAAACATGTCTGACAATTGTTTCACGTGGTCAGCCAAATCCCTTTTCAATTTCAGGACTAAAAACCAATTGCTGTAAGGAACAGGTGTGTAAGCAGTCCCTACTAGTTGACTATCTTGTTTGTTCCAATTACCGCTTCAGTGTCATTCGATCAATGTTAAAGTCATTTGCAGCACTCCTTACACTCTGACTTCCAGTAAAAGCGGCAGCAGCCCGTGCCATTACGTATGTAGGAGTTTGTCCACGATTTGTCTTTCGCACGTAGTGGCGCATGTCTGGGGGGCTTTTTTTCTGTGAAACACACAGAAAAGAAAAATGAAGTTAACACAATAAATCCGATAATGATGTAGAATATTACTAGAGTGAACTAGTTGATTCAGTGGAGTTCCTGGCATAAGTTTGGAACATTGTACAATAAATGCCAGAACAGCTGGCATCTGTAGAGAAGCACCTGCCTCTCCTGGCATGTTTAGCCAATCAGGCGCCTCCAAATGGAATAACCCACCATGCCTAACTAATTGTAGGCTAGCCCATAATGGTGGAGAGGGGAGGTAAGTGCATTCTTGATTCTACAATGATAATAATAATAATGTTAAAAATAATAATGATAATAGTAATAATAAAAATAATTATTATTATTAGAATACAAAGCGCCTGTACAGCATGCAAATTCCTATCCAAGCACGGCTTACACATCTTAAACATTTACCAGGTAACCCATAGATCTAATTCTTATACAAGTAGAGCATGTAACTTATACAACATGCATTTTGAATTCACTCCATAACAGGCCTACTGATGTGGTTGCACATTCATCTGTTTCTTGAAAACGTGTAAAAAGACATATGGGGCAAGTTGTGCCAGTGGCACAACTTACTCCATTAGCATTGGCTCAACTTACCCCTGTCTGACCTCATTGAATTTTCTGTTCAAATGCATGCATCTCATGTGTGGTGAATGTAAAAAGCTTTTACAGGTATGAAGGCAAGTAATTGAACACACAACTACCACATATTATATCTAATCAAACTATTACTACAAACAAGAAACATGCACTCACCTCTGTAACGCTTTATTTTACTTTTTTGGCACGAAATCTGATTGTCTTTTACTGCATCAACCTCAGAAATTGGTTCAGCAAAACAAAATGGTGGAGGTTAAAGTCACGTGATCAGTTGTTTATAGATTGCATACAAACTTGGATTGGCTTAGTCAATTGTGGTCAAAAGGGGGTCGCTCAACTTACCCCTATGCTCAACTTACCCCGACTTCCCCTATATGTGCACTAGTGTCGAGGAAGAGTGATGTATCTATTCTGACAGAGATTTGTTTATCATGGTGAAGTCCTGAGTCGCGGGAGAGCCGTAGAGAAAATCAGAGTAGCTAATGTTATGTTGCATGTTAAGTCTAAAGTACATAAAGCTTGCTCTTCCGACTTTTCTTCGTTTCTGCCTATGTCTGTCAGAGTATTTACGGCAGAGTTAGAGATAACCAGTCATGCTAAAGTAATTGGTTGGGATGGAGGAGTGTATGTTTGTCTCATTAGTGTTAAGATATTCGGAGTGGTTGTTCGGAGATACCTTTCAACATTATCTAAATTAGTTCTAAGCACATGGATGTTCGTAAATGAAAGCCTCAAGGGAGAATGCAAGTTTATTTTTTTAACCTAAGCCTTATTTAAGCGCATTTTGTTTTTCATTGAGCTATCGTTTTTGAAGAGTTTTACTGTAGGTAAGGGGTAAGGAACAAATGGTTATGCAGAATACAAGCCAGACAACACAAGTAGACCATCAGGTGTCCTTTCATCCACTAGGATGTTTGCCTAAGGAGAGCGCACCAAAGATCAGTGCAGGGCACAATTCCATGCGCGAGATTGCACTACAAACACCCTGATATTATACAACTGTTGATGGAGCAGTCCCTCTAAGCGCTTCACAATAGTCAGGGCTCCTGTACTACGAGCGGCATACAGCAGTCAGGAACTGTCAATCCGGTAGCCTTTACCCGTCACACGAAGGTCAACCTAATCCAATTGCACTGCCTTATGTGGCATTCAAGCACTCCCAAGTGCCCAGTTTAGAGTGGTGGGATGTGTCGGGAGTGGGGAAAACGGCGTTCATTGCCCTAGACAAAAACAAGATCTGTGAGTGTTTCTCTCGAATCTCTGTGATAGTATTTCTGCATCTAGATAATAGGCGAAGAAGAAGTATGGAAGCCTGTCGATAGAGAGAACCTATTTACTCCTTTAGCAGTTTATTTTTGCAAACCGGCAACTTTTTGTAGTCACCAGCTGGTTTTTCGTCCCGGACTGGAGATACCTCCTTCTCCTTAGTTTTAGTTTCAGAGTTTTCCTTCTCTTAGACGATTATCATCAGCACCGAGATGGTTTGCTCCGCGCTTGTCTCCTAACTAAAGTAGTTCTGCGACCCCGCGTGGTTAGTTAATGTTTCTGTGTTAGTTTGTAGAGGTTATAGATATAGTGGATAGTTACAATCCTCAAAGTGATTTAGTGGCTTTGCTATTTCGTTGATACTGAAAAACGGAGTGAGTAAAGCTTATGCAGTGGAAGTAATTACATTTTGAAGCGGGATTGGGTGAAAGAGTTAATATGTGGTTTAGGAATTATTCCTTTATATTTTACGTGTAAACTTAGGCACAGGATCACGTTCCAGTATGATTTGCTACTAAGAATTAAACTACTGTTTTGTGTCCAGAATATATTTTAGATGAAGGCAGGTGGTAGGATATAAGTGCAGTACGGGAATAACAGGAGGTAAATTATAAGTTATGGCGTATTTCGTATATGTAATATGTATATAATATATAAATATGTATATGGGCAAATTTTCAGAAGATTAGAATAAAAAGAAGTTGAAGGTATTAAATATGTTTCCTCTTCTAATGAAGGAAGAAGACTTACACTTTACTTTAAGAGTCGTAAAGTAGTTTGCATAACAATATTTATATTAAACCTGGACTAATTTGCATAATATTATTTGCGTTAAACGCGTCATTTGGAAAAAAATTAAGACTGAGTAGAATTATACATTAATTCATACACGCCACGCAAGGTAACACATAATAAATTGTGCTTCGTTAATAAAGTAGTTATCCTACCTTTTTCTGCATAAGTAGATAACATACGATTAATGTGAACTTAATTATAACATTGACTAAAACATTGGTAATTATCTTTATATATGAATAAAAGAGAAACCTATGTAAGAGAAATATAGAAACACATCATACAAAATATAGAAATATAATATATAAATACACTTCCGGGTTAAGTTTTTGTTTTGCGATTTACTTGCCCTTAAGAGAATTTCCTTTCTTATTTTCGCATTATTTATATAATCCTTTTTACTCCTAAGAACTTGAATCATTAGTCGTCTTTAACATAACATGACCTATGAATTTAAATACATTTTTAGAGTTTCATGCACAAATACCAAATAAAACTATATTTCCAAATTGTAATTAATATATCCATGAAATTACTGTCGACATATGTTGTTTTCTTGACTTGATGTGCAGGTACTTCTCAGCATTTAGAATATATATGAGATGAAACAAATACTAGACACATGTCCGCGTATTAATCCGACCACAACCGATAGTATTGAAAAGAGATACCCCCTACTTACTTTTAATAGAATACTGCTATTAGGATAGAATAAACTTGCATGCACGCAAAGTAATTGATATGAGGAAAACTGATCAGAATGACCGCCAACATAAATATAGAGAACATTCGTTTCATATATTTCACCACTGGATGCATTCATATTCGTGCTCGCTACCACCGATATATCATAATCTTTACTGGCAACATTCGAATGGTGCTGTATACGATTACATGCAAAATATTTTCCGTTGCGTTCTATAATAAATAAAGCATGTTTGTGTTTCAGTCGGTATGAATGACTTAAACGTGGTAGCTAAATTACTCATAGCGTAAGAAACCTTATTGTATGTGTAGATGTGTATAGATTCTAATGCTGAGATAATTTGTGGCCAGTTAGTTCAATATATGTTATAGCTAGCTACGGATCCTGATCGTACAGAATTAATGTAAAAAGATGCCAGTGGGTATGAATAATAAATAATTGTCTATCAAAAACTTCCGCACTATCTGGCAGCCCTGAAGTTTGTGCACGGCAAACAAGAAGGCTAAACTGTTTTACTGTCGGTTTGAGTGACACTTTACTTTGGCCAAATAAATCACTCCCTCACCGATTTTTCGCTGAGGATAAAAACTACACTAGAGGATGTAAAAAACGTCCTCTCTGAAGAAGATGATATAAAACAACCTTAATACGATAAAAACGAGTGGATCTGATCTTCTCCTAGCTGCACTATTTAAAACTGTCTCGCTGAGGTTGCTCTAGTTTTATCAAAACAGTTCAATAGATGGGTAACTAATTATGTTATTCTGACTGCTGGAAAACCACGTTTGTAGTTCAAGTTTCCAGGAAATCTTTCGAGAAGACTGACCAATTGAATTATCGCCTAATTAGCATCCTCATCTTTTCGCTAAAATATTTGAACCTTGAATAAACCAAATTCTAGTCCAGTACCTCACAGCTGCGAAAATTCCGTCTGACCAAGGTATGTGTTTAGACAACCCGTTATTTTGAATATATATTAACCGTAATCTTTGAACTTATATATTATATACTGAACAACGCAGGGTAGCCTAGGGCTATAGACCTAAGCATTTTGAAGACCTTTGATAGGATATGTCATGATTTTCTTATCATGAAAATATACCGTATTGAATTACTAGACGAATGCTTTACATATATAAATCATATAAAATAAGTGAAAAGCAAGTTGTCATCGATAATCACATGTCAAATCTATATGATATGAATGCGGGTGTACCACAGCAGTATATTCTTAAACATTTGAAATTCCTAATATTAAAAATTGGCACCTCTGATAAACTTGTCTCTGAAACAGGTGTATCTACTCATGATGCCACCCCTTTTCACGGATATGCAAGGAAAACAAATGGGTATAAGGCAATAGCCGAAACACTAATGCTGTATTTTCCCCAATGGCATAGGTTAGGAATTCCGAAAATACCAAAGGTATAAAATCAGTTTCTTTGGATGACTCGAGCGTTCCTTTGTTCTTTTGGGGCATGCGTGATCTCTCTATGTTATAGAGTACAGTTAAAAAAAACAATGCCATTTCAGTTCTTGAGCTACCACGTCTCCACCACCCAGTAGAGCCAATAGTCTACCATCATTCAAGTTATGAGGACATTCGTCCAGCCTTTCATTCAGTTGCTTGCCAAATATTTGGTGTTTGTTCCTTCTTTTAACAAAATAAGCGCTGTTCCATCTTCATACTAGCTCTTCGCACTTTTGTAATTGCAGCTGCTCTTTTTGTTTCACGTCCTAGCTTGTTGTTGCTGACCATTAGACTATAGGTTTGATGATACTTTGCACTGTTTCGTCCAATATTTCTTCAATATCACTCCATCATCTAGTTGAGGTAGATCTACTCTTATTAGTAACATGTTGATTGTCTTAATTTTTTATATGTTTATGGATAGCGTGGAATTGCTATCAGCACTACACTCATAGCAAGTAAGAGCGGGCATCAGCTCCTCTACCATGTTTGTCTGGCAGAGTCACAAACACCCCCAATCAGATTTAACTTCGCTACTCAATGGAGCCTTAATGTGTTTGAAGGCTGAGGAACTATCTTTTTAGCCTGAATATACAAAATATTAAAGTATTGATAAAACTAGTCTTACAATGTAATCTTACAATTACACTACAACTAACTAAAACACTAAATGAGATGCATTAGGGGCTAATAAGATAGCATTTTAAACACTTATTGATACTACTGTATAAAGTTATTTTAGGCTCACAAGTTTAAGTAACTACAACTGCAGTTAGTACTTTACAAGCCAACGGTCAACTAATTGCTGAATTTCACAGAACTGATGTCACCAGTGTTCCCTGATTGTTCTTAGACACTATTGTAAGGTACCACAAGCTAAATGTTTTAATATTAAACAACATTAGTGTAACAAATAATTGACAGTGAACTTTTTCACAACATACTCGGCACAGAGCATAGGGGCAGGCAAAGTTATAGTAGAACATATCAATAGAAACAATAATCCATGTGATATTGAGATTTTGAATCCATAATTCGCGTAATTATATGGGAATATATGTATTTTATTTTTGGACTATAAAAATTGCATTTATCGGAGTTCCTCGTCAACCATTTAAATGTGGCAGGTTTGCTTCTGCAGCGATCTTAGAAATTGGAAGACATCTTGAACTTTCTGATAGCTAGCAATTTTTGAATCGTAATTTATTAAAATAATTTGTGTCAAGTTTGGTATTTGTATCTTTAAGTAAAAAATTCTATATTATTTCATTAGTGTCGGGGCGGCACACTGAGGGTAAATATTCTTCACTGAACCTTTTTAACATTTAAAGTAAAATCACATTTATCCTAAATTACCGCCTTTTAGTTCTTTTCTTATATCGCCTTTATTGCCCTTTTCTGCCCCTTTTCCTCACACACCCATCATCTAGCAACACAATGCACGCCTGTTAAATTCTCATCTGAGATAAATTCTATTTCAATCTTGATGTGTTTTAAAGGTAGATATCTTTATTTACCTTTAGTTTTGAGATAGGCTAGATTTTTTTTCTTTTCGGACGACGCACATTTAACGTTAACAGCTTCATGTTAATGGTGTTTCGTTTTATTTCCTTCTGTATCCCTAAGTTATTTGATAATATTATAAAGCCATACCGAAGCGTAGGAATTTTACGCTTTAGTTATGTATTCCACTTCTCCCTGTTGTTCTCTTTAATTCAATTGTTCTATATTTCTCTCCTGCTTTCTATCACTCTCTTTCTCTCTCGTTCTCTTTCTCTCTCTCTCTCTCTCTCTCTCTCTCTCTATATATATATATATATATATATATATGTATACATATGTATATGTATATACACGAATACGCCCCCACACACCCATATAAATATATATATATATATATATATATATATATATATATTTGTACAGAAAATATTTGACGTTTTTTCCTACAACTTCTGATACACAATTTTGCTAGCCTAAGCATCAATCCATTTTTAATATTTAGTGCATATTTATATAAATAATTCCGAAATAATAAAGCAGTAATGTGTTGTTTTGAATAGGTTTCACTGTCATGGGACAGCTAATGCCGCTTTGCTTAGCAGTAGTTTTTTTCTGGTTATCAAAAATCCATTACATTATATCCCCTGTAAGTTATTCATTCTCGTTCGGACTATACGCATATGACAATATTGCATACAACCGACATAATGCACTGTGACAAATTAAAGGAAAATGCTACGCTTATATCACGTTACACTGCATTTAATGTCGCCTTGTGTGTGAAGATAAACTAACTTTCAATTATTACACCTTTTTGCGGTTATGAACTGATTTCTACATTTTTAATGATGTTGATTCCTTCTGACGATATATCAGTCTGTGCCTCGGCAAATTCTAGGCCAATGTTAAAAGGTGCCTCATATATCGAGGGATAGAAGACTATGATGTCGAACTGTATAAACGTACATTTACTTTTGTTTTCTATATTTTAAAACCAAGTGATTGCTTCGGCAGTATCTGCCCACTGGTTTTATTCTAGTTCGTGTTTGATTTGTTTGTTTACTTTAGAAAGTATTTCTGGTGTAGTTGGGTTTATCCACCGGGTGCTGGAATTTAAATTGCAGTCCTATTTGTGGTCTTTAAGCAGAATCCACGCTTCTTTAGTTTTCAATTTGCCAACTTTATCGCTAATTATTTATCAAAATTTTGTTTACTATCAGTATTTATTATATCAATGTAGTCGCATTCGGTTGTATTTAGTTTTTTTATGATTTTTGTAATGTTTTCTGCGATTAGTTTATTATATTCTTGTTTATCTATTTTATAAATGTTGCTAGTTTTATCTGCTTTTACAAAGATTTTATTCGGGCTAACGGTTTTGTGTAATGTACGTTGGAAATTGTAAGCTTGATTGTGGAATTCTAAGTGTTTAATACGGTTAAACGGTCATTTAAAGTTCATCAAAAGGTCTAATGTGTTCGCATTTTTTAGGGTTTAAAACCCATAGTATCCTTTTGTGGTTACGTTTTAATTTTAAGGACGAAATTTGTTCGGAATCGCATTCGGCGTATTAGTTAATCTATAACAATAACCACTGGATAACAACTAAGATGAGAAATTCTTTTGATTTTACGATGGGTGCCAGGGACTCTGCAGAGGAATCAGATCTTGTGGGATTATTCATTCTATATAACCTCACAAGCATATTTGATACTACGGATATCGACCTATATAGTGATGACGGATGAGCTATAATAAAAACTCCAACAAAGTCAAGGGAGGTAACTTAAAGAAAATCATACACAAGGAAATAAAAGAATAGGCCTAAAAGTAGACGTATTAGCTTACATAAAAAACCTCCTGGACGCCACGTTAAATTTAGAAAAACACGTATTTACCCTACTTAAAAGTTAACGCACCTCTAATATACGTAAACCCTAAGTCAAATCACTCACCCTCAATTATAAAACAGATTCCTAACTCGATCTTAAGTAGACTCAGCAATTACTAAAGCGACGAAAATGTATTTAACAGGTTAAACAATATCTATGAAACAACCCTAAAAACTAGTGGATACAAAATATTGATATCAAATATAAGCAACATAACACCAATAAATATGATAAAATCAAAAATAGTAGAAAAAGAAATATACTCTGGTATAAGACCCTATATAATCAAATGTGAAAAATAAAACTTTGCAATAAATTTTAGGATATTATCGATAAGCACTTTCCCACAATAAACCCCTTACACAGACTTTTTTAAATAAAAATACACTAAAGTTATAATACAGCTGCTGCAAAAGAATTAGACATAATAATTACATCACATAATAACAAAATATTAAATAAAAGCAATGGAACAACAACAAAATTACTAAAAATATGTTCAGTAAATATAGTTTTATATTATAATATTTTTAGTAATTTAATAACGTAAATTCATTGGGCGTAATAATGCAAGTGGAAATATCTGGAGCATTAAATATAACCATGAAGTGAACACCAGACGGGTAAACCGTGGAACATTCAGTATAACTTATATCCATGTATATTCGTACACTTACACATATGGAAGTATACAGTCTTGTAAAAACCTTAAAAGAACATATATAAGCTCATTCCAAAATAATAATTTTCGGACGACGAAATAATTTCTTACTCTACGGACTGATGAACACTCATGAGACCTCAATGCATTGCATAACAGCTACGTAGGAACGTAAAATGGACAGCATTATTGTTTACATCTTTTTATATAGAAAATATTCCTCTGCCATATGAAAATTACCCAAAATTAAACAGGTTACTATAAAAAGACAGTGTATATATATATACATATATAAAATATGTATATATATATATATATATATATATATATATATATATATATATATATATATATATATATATATATATATATATATTAGGTATCAGACGAATCTAATATTTTCGAGATTCCTATAAAATTAACTAATTCATTTCTCCGAAAAAAAATTCCCGATACCGATTCAGATGCTTCTTTTTCTTAAAACTTTACTATAAAAGTGTGTTTCCCCCATTTCCGTAACAACACATCTTCAACATGAGTATATTTTCTTACCCGTAAAAACCACTTTTATGTGGAGTATTCAGGTTCCCCCTGATTCCGATTTTTCCGATTCTCAATTCTGATTCCGATTAATAGTCACAGCAATATATATATATATATATATATATATATATATGTGTGTGTGTGTGTGTGTGTGTGGGGGTGTCTATTATTATTATTATTATTATTATTACTATTATAATTATTATTATTATTATTATTATTATTATTATTATTATTATTATTATTGGTGTTGGTGTTGTTGATTTTATTTACTCGTACATGTTTTAATATGCGCGTTTCCACCGTGATCATAGTTTTGAATAAGAAAATAAAAAAAACCAAACATTTTTTTAAAAAAAACCTAATGTTTTTGACAGCCTCAATGTTTGAATGTATACGAAAAGATAGTAAAAACGACTCCCCGAACCAGTTTTTTTTTTAATTTAATGATTTGTTAAGTTTATTTACTTATGAATAAGTTTTAATCTGTGATTGCCACTGTCATCGCGTATATATATATATATATATATATATATATATATATATATATATATATATATATATATATATATATATATATAATAATCTATCGATCTATATATTTATAAAAGTGAACGTGTCTGTGTATCTCTGTGTCTGTGTACATTTCCTTACGCAATAACTCTGCCATTTTTTAGTCTACAGACTCGAAATTTGATATACAGCTTTCTGAGATTTGAGAAAATCGACGTGATCGGTTTTTGGCCAAATTTGGCTATAAAAGGGTCAAACTTAAACGATTTTACCTTTGAGAACTCTACCAAACTCCTCCGACAATTTTTTGTCTATGCACTTGAAATTTTAGATTTAGGTTGCTATCGAAACATTTACTAAAAACATGAATATCTTCCCCTGCAGCTAGGCAGTTTTCTACAGGGAGGGTCACTTTTTTCGCCGATATTTTTCCTCTCCTTTAGATTGTCTTGCCTTAATTTTACAAAAAATGTCGCTCCCGTTTTGGCGGTGGTCGTAAGCGCATACACCTTAAGTTTACCCCGTTCTTTTCCTCCTTTGCGGTACAGGTTCGAGCCTGCCTTCCTGCTCCGCTGTTTGTTTTTTGCTCAACATACACATCCAAACACCCGGTCAACGCCGTGTGCCCATGATAATAATAATAATAATAATAATAATAATAATAATAATAATTTCGTTTATCAACGTCTCTCGGGAAAGGGAGTGGATTGATTTCCAAACAAGGTACCTCAATCTCAGCTCAAAACAGGAGCTTTAAAGGTCATGGGTTTTTATAACGAGGTTGGTGGTACCTGCAATAGCAGTAATCAGAAGGCCAACTAACACATCCGGAATTTGTATCTTTTCTCAATTGTCCTTCCAGATGACTTGATACTTGCCCTAGTATAACAAGTATTAGTGTGATTTGTTTTTTACACACCGTGTATACGCCTTATTTTTACGTGCTTGACTTGACGGAACGATTGTCTTCCCATTGAACACGTTGAGTCCCCTAGGGCTGAGGAAGACCGGGTAAATATGCTAAGATAGTCTAATGGAATCCAAGAGAACGGCGGATATCAAACATACTTTAATTAAAATACATAGATATATATTTTGTTTTATTGCCAAAGTCATATATATATATATATATATATATATATATATATATATATATATATATATATATATATATATATATACATATATATATATATATATATTATTCTTGAAAAACAAATGCTAGGAAATGTTAGACTAAGAAACAATGATCCTTGTCTGGCCTGAAGGACATCGACCAAAGTACTCTGAGTTCTAGGCAAGTGAAATTGACAAGGGTTGACCCCGAGGTCGTGTGAATATGATTTCATTTTGGTCTCCGATTTACAGAACTCTAGACTATGCCTGACCTGCACTCACGATATTCGAATTTAAATTTTCCCCAGAGAGGTAGCTTGCTCTGATTCATTTGGTTGACCGTCCAACTCAACCCGTACTTGACTATAAAATCCAATACTGGCTCGAAAATACACAGATTCCACAGAAATCTGAAAAGTAAATCAGCTCACACAAACGCTCCACGAACCAAATCTCTCCATCCTCCGTAGTGCCATTTACGAAGAAAAGAGATTTGTGAATTTTAACTGTTTAAGAACTGAACGTTTATATATGTAAAAAGAGTATCATTTTTGTGAAATTAATTTTTAGTAGATAGAATCATGATTTGTCTGTTTCTTTCTTTCTGGCGTGTGCGAGCTTTGCTATTCGTTTCCATCAGAATTCTACAGAGAAGCGTTCAGAATTAAATGGTCTGACCTCCCGCCCACTAGGCATCACGAGCCACAGTTTCCGAAGGAAGTCAAGAAGTCAGTTTCTTCACCTAAGAAAGGGAATACACTCACTCCGAGTCCAATGGAACATAAGTGCCCCACATCTCGTTCCCCTTTCTCTCATATTCCTGTGGTTAAAAAGTCTACCATCTGCCCGTTATTTGAAGCCTGATCAATGACGACCAAATCGGGACGATTATGTTCTAATTGCTTGGTCGTTATGACACTTTTGTCCCACCATACCTCTACTTTGCCATCCTCACTTGTTACCAGTTCATGAGGCACTTGCTCATTCCATTTTCCAGCACACTTAACCCCAACATTCAAATAGACCTCCCAATATATACGGAGTTCCACGCGATCGTATTTTTGCGGTACTCTAATTGGGTCACTCCATTACAGCCTGCTGCAATGTGCGCAATTGACACTGAGATCTAACCAGAAATAAGAACTTCTTCAGCAACTTCCTTTACTAAAACCATTTTTTGAAGAGTCGTGTTCCTAATGACTGCTCTTGTGCTTCACAAACAAAAGCTTCAGTATACTTAGCCATATACCCAGCTCAAAACCATTGACATGATTTTTCATCAGCGACTCTGCTATATCCATGCAATTTCTTCCTAGATAGTTTCTCTGCCTTTTCTCTTTCCGTACGTGTATAATAAGCTACTTGGTTTAACATAACTCCCCTTACTTGGCCATAATCTATACATCCACTCCTCACTTAAAACACATTCTCCTTCAACGACATCTCCTTGGTGCTAACACAATCTTTTACACTTTTCAATTATCTAGCTCCGTTTTTCCTATTTTGATACAACCTTACTACTACTACTACTACTACTACTACTACTAATAATAATAATAATAATAAGAAGAAGAATAATAATAATAATACTTCTGATTTTGTTTATGAACGTTTCTCTGAAAAGGGATGGGATTAATTTCTAGAAGATTTCTCTTAATTCCGGCTTAAAACCAGGCGTTTCAAAGATCAAGTGTTTCCTAAGGATGTTGGTGGTTCCTATAATTGCAGAGATCTGAATGTAGCCTTTTTCAATTGTCCTTACAGACGACTTGCTACTACTTTTAGTGTACCAACTACGACCGGGATTATTTGTATTTCAACCCCCTGTATACGCCTTATATCCAAGCCCATTGTTCCAATTCTCATTCTCATTCTCTCACCATTCCTGCCCCTAGCCTACTGAGTAATCTACAATCTGCCAGGTTTTTGAGACCTTGTCAATGGCGATCAAATCCGGACGATTATTTTCCAATTGATTGATTGTTATGACACTCTTCTCCCACCATACCTCTTCGTTGCCTTCCTCACTTTCATTAGGAACTTTCTCAATCCCTTTCCCAGCACACTTAACCCCACCCCTCTTTAACACCTCCCAATATATCCGGAGTCATATGCGATCGTGTCTTTTTCGGTACTTTCTCTGGACTAGTCCACTACCCCTTGCTGAAAGGTGCGCAATTGACTCTGAGGTCTTACGACAAATATGGCATTCTGCAGCAACTTCCTCCCCTAGAAAAATTATTTTAAGAATCGTGTCCCTAATGCCTGCTCTTGTGCTGTACAAACAAAAGCTTCAATACTCATAGCCAGCTCTACGCCATTGCCGTGATATTTCATCAGCCACGTCTGCTATATCCTGGAAGAACCTTCAATGCATTTTCTTCCTAGTTCCTCTGCCCTTTCTCTATCCATATGTCTCACATAATCAGCCTTGCTCTCACATACCTCCACTTAATTGGCCACCACCGTAAGCATCCACTCCTCACTTCTAACCACATGTTCATTCAACGACATCTACTCGGTTCTAACACAATCTTTTACACTTTTAAATCCACTCCCACCATCTTTCCTTATTTGATACAGCCTTGCTACTCTACTTCGAATGTGAAATATACCAAACATTGCTAAAACTTTTTCTTGTTTTGATATCCATGCCATGTAAAACCATGTAAGACCATTTTAAATTCCCGCACTGTATGTCAAACACTGCCCGCCCATGCATTCACTGTTTTCATTAGGTTTGCTCCATATAGTTTCGGCTTTGCAATTAGTTTCATTCTGCTAAGATACTCCTTTCTGGCATACTCCTTCATTTCTCTGTTCATGATTCGTATACCATCCAACTCTCCTAAATACTTATATCATGTATCTTCTATTTATTGCATGGTTTCTCTGTTCGGAATTCATCAACAACACTGCACATTTACTAATCCTAAAATTAATTCCAATGTCTTCTCAGTATGTGCCCACAGGTGTAGTTTCTACCGAATCTTTTCAAATCATCCATAAACAGTAGATGGTTGGGCGCCTGTGACCAGCTTTTCTCTCTCCAAGAGCATGCTCATTGGAATCATTATAATTACAAAAAGAAGTGGCGATAATTAATCTCCTTGGAATATTCCACGTTTAATGCCATCTCTTTGCTCTTAGCAATGTTTTCCATTGAGCTATACTTGTCTCCAAAAGCCCTACCATATCCATTGATAGTGTTTCCTGGATCCATGAATGAGGAACGATTGCTACGATCAGATTCCTCTTCTTCTTCTTCTTCTTCTTCTTCTTCTTCTTCGCATCATGGATTAATTCTTTGTCAGTGAGTAGTTGCCCTTTGGTACCTCTCGAGCCTTTTCGGCACCCCTTTTGTTCGTCAGGAAAAACACCATTACTCTCTAGATGTTCATAAATTTTATCCGCAAATATTCCAGTCAACAGTTTCCACATCAATAGCAGACATGTAATTGGACTATAATTATTGGCATCAGTTCCTTTTTCAGGATCTCTCCTAATCAGTGTAGTTCTGCCCTTCAAAAGTCAACCAGGGATATCTCCCGACTCTACAACTCTTTGCAGAGAAGCAAATACGGTGATAACGGCATGGAAACTGTTGAAACTAGAATCCCATCACTCGATCTGGACCAGTACCCTTCCAGTTTGTCATCCGACGTACTTCATCTGCTGCATTTCTGATAGCCTTTCTCTGACCTCTTTCCAACCAGCTTGAGATCTTATTATATCACCCCTCAACAGACCAAATCCCACTACATTTGGGGTGTTGTTATTTACTGCCTGTTTACTAAATTTAATTGTATATACAGCTGAGAGAGATTGTTCCCGAATAGGTTGTTCTGCCGAAACGAAACACTTTTCCAACAAAGTTCCTAATTTCCATACCAGCACTAGGGAACTTCTCTTTCAACATTGTTAAAAGGCTCATGGTTACATTTATCAACAATCTATACCGTTTTCAAACCCGTTCTTAGCTTTTCTAGTATAACAGCTTTTGTTATTCTGTCGATTCGACCAATGACTTTCAACCACAGTAAAATACTTTTTTTCAAGCCACCTCTACCAGTATGAGCTTCCATCCTTCATTTTTCTCTTTTTCTTCTGTAAGAACAATGCGGGATAGCGTATGACGCTGCATGCAGACTCCCGTTAAGTTCTGTAATTGATATGTTTCTCCTTATGATGTTGAGAATTAGTCCTTGAACTATTTTTACCTCTCTTTTCACCTTCCGCCATTCACTACTCTTCAATCTTGGATCTCTATGATATCGTCCTTCAGAAGAACCTCTCTTAAATTCGGAAATCCTTGTTTTCTACAGAAGTCAAAGTTCGAACTTTATCATCACTTCTCAATACATCTTCTCTTTCACTTGTTCCATTGTCTCAAAGTCAATGACCCATCTGCCTTATATTCTTCAAACTCCTTCTCCTCACTTCCCCTAACCATAGGATTCTCTTTCAACTCAGTTGTCCGGCTCCATCATCGCTTACATTTTCCTTCTGCACTTTCACTCTCGCCGTTCTTTCATCAGAGATAGTTTCAATAATTTTACTTTCGTTGTTCATTTCATTCCTAACAATCAATTCAATCTCTTCTCTTGCAATCACTGAAAGTAGGCTGTTATTTTTAATTGCGTTTTAGCTGGATTACCAAACTCGCGACACTCTACCCCCTCCTTCCCCTCTCGACTCCCATTCTTCCTTCACTTTTCCGATATAGTCACCAGATGTGGTACTTACACTTCTTACAAAGCGTTCCCACAGTACTCTCCTTTCCTCGTCCGTCCATGTAGTTTTGACATTCCTGTACCAACTCCCTTGGTGTCTTGAAATCCTCTCTGGCAATTCTCACTTCCCCTATATCCAGCAAAATCCTCAGAGTTTCTAACAGTTGTATGATGACGACAGGACCTACTCTGTTGAGCAGTGGGACACCTACTGGACGTGAGACCATCGCAAGCTGTTCCTGCCTCATTCACGTCGTTATTTTCAATATTTTGATTTGACATTCTCCCATAAATGGAGTTAGGGGATTTTAGTTTACACCACCACCGATAGTTTTATCGAGGCCTCATCTCTATGTATAATAATAATAATAATAATAATAATAATAATAATAATAATAATAATAATAATAATAATACTTAGCCGTTCTTGTGGAAATTTCCAAGCAGCAATTTTTATATGTAATATTGTTGGCGGGCATTCTGTGGGCGTTCTGCCCAGCATGAATGAAAGCACAATCATTTTATTCTAGTCCTTTTATTAAAACTATATCGCTCCCTTTCATATACTGTCTGGTCTGATTATTTAATTGCAAGCGCACTAATGAATTAAATCACTTATTTTCATTTTTCATAATTCCTGGATATATAACTAATTTCGACCATATTTTTTTGAAACATTTGCACCAGTTTTATCGCCCTGTCTTACTAACACAAATACTTTGATATGTTGTCTGGACTGATTCAGACCAATCAATAAACTCACATTTTATCATTTTCCTTATTCTTGGATATGTTACTCAATTCGACCATATATTTCTGTAATTAAAACAATTTCCCTCGCTCTCACTTACTAAAATAATACTGTTGGTATATTGTATGGGCTGATTATTTCATTGCAAACACACTAATGCATTAAATAACATATTATATTTTTTCATAATTATTGTATATGTTACTAAATTTGACAATATTTTTTCATGACTTAAACCATCCTTATTGCCCTATCTTACTAACCTAATATTTGGTATATTGTCTGATTATTTTATTATAACTACGCCAATCTATTAACTAAAATTTTATCATGTTTCGTAATTCTTAGATATGCTACTAATGTCGACAATAGTGTTGTTTAATAATTTAAACCATGGTTAGTGACCTCTCTTATTAAAAAACTGTGACATATTGACAGGGCTGATTATTTAATTACAAACACACCAATCAATTAACTACCATTTCATCAGTTTTCATAATTCTTATATTACTAATTTTGACAATCATTTTTAAAAATAAAAATTCATACTATGCCCCTCTCCTACTAATATAATAACTTTGATATATTGCCATGGCTTATTATTTCATTATAAACACACTAATCAATAACTCACATTTCATAATTTTTCATAATTCTGGGACATGTTACTAATTTCGACAATAATTTTCATTACTTTAACCCACTATGTCGCTCCACCTCACTTAAATTATAACGTTGATATATTGTCTCGGCGGATTATTACATTACAAACACATCAATACTTTCCGAGTATTCTCATAATATATATGTTCCACTTCTCTTAGCCAATATCGGGTGACACCGCATATTATGCTAATATATTATATTTCGCCTATCTCGTTCGATCCTGGCCGACACTGGGTATTCTGCTACTATATGTTTCCCCCTATCTCATTCAATACTGGGCGATGCTTTCTGCTAGTGTATATTTGCACTTATCTCAGTCAAACACAGAACTGATTTCATGTCCGCCACCCCACTATTAAATATATAAACGAAATAAAGTAATGTTTAAATCATAAACTGTTTCAGACATTTATGAGACTGACATTATATCCCCAATCCAGCGTTAATAATATACATGAAATAATGTAATGTCTTAATAGTAAACTGTTTCAGCCCTTTCCGGGACTGACTTTATATTCCCCACCTTGCTGTTATAAATACGCATTAAATAAAGTAATGTTTACTGCGTAAACGGTTTCAGCCATTTCATTGAATGATTTCATACTACTGTTACAAATATACATGGAATACAGTAATGCTTAAACCTTAAACGGGTTGTCATTTCCGTGACTGAATTCATATTCCCCACGCAACTGTTAAAAATACACTTGAAATAAAGTAATGTATAAATCATAAACTGTTTCAGCAACTTTTCGAAATTAATATATAAGCATTAACACGGTTAGCGAATAGGCAATCATTGCTTCCACATGAAGGTCTTAGTGTAGTCTCAATCTCCACATTGCAGTGAAGTACATCCCTCCTATTTTGGTCTTACAATGTTTATTTTTGTTACTAGCAAGAGTGCTCCTTTTGGGGAAATGCCCCCCTCCATTTTAACCGGCCTCATGTCCAATTCTTCCCTTATGGTTAGGCAAGTAAACAAAAAAAAGTAATCAGAATGAACATTTTTCAGTGCAACTTATATTTATTCAGAATGGGCATATCCAGTGCATTTTTGTAATTAAATCAGAAAATACTTTCACAGTTACTTTGTTAAATTAAATGCATTAAATTAAGTACTTATTACAATACCTCCCCACGGGACAGATTTTTACACCAGGGTCGAACGAAGAATTGTCATACTCGTTAGGGATTTCTCGTTCACTGAGAGAGAAATAATAGAAATGCAGCATCTGGAGAACAGATATTACACGTTGATCTTGATCAACAGGCCAATGAGAACAAATCATTTCTATTAGATTTTCCTCAACAGCGACACCAATTTGTAAAATTTCTTTTAGCGAATGTAAGACCACAAAAGAACACCCACACACCCACACACACACACACACACACACACACATATATATATATATATATATATATATATATATATATATATATATATATATATATATATATATATATATATAATGGAATCGATAATTGCAAGAAACAAGCAACTGATGAATAATGATCTTACAATCGAAAGTAGTTTCCTTAGGTTCGTAGGTTTCACATTCACATACAACATGATCTGAAATAAATATATTGAGTCAATTGCCAAGGTTGACTTGGAAAAAAGTAAGCTCTCTCTACCCTGGTTAAATGTTTACTTACACCTGATACTAGCCACGAAATCATTAGCTAATGCATGAACTATTGTAGTCACCTATAGGTTGTTGCACTTTCGATTAGTCCCTCGCTCCTAGACAGGGGAAAATTGTCGCCAAGCTTATTTTTCCTGAACCATCATCTTGTCCTATATCAAAAACGGTGACCCTTTTGCCTGTTATAAAAATATTTGAAATTCCGAGCATTAGAAACTTTCGACAGAAATGTACTCTACAAATTAAACAAGCAGCAAAAACTAAGGTTAACACTCTAGAGCTAATATGTTATATGCGATAATGTTATATACTATAATATAATATGCTGATATGGTATATGCTAATATATTATATGTTTATATGTCATGTGCTAATATATCATATGCTATAATGTCATATGCTAAAATGTTATATGATATGATGTTATATGTTAATACGTTAAATGCTATAATGTTAAATGCTATGATGGTATATGCAAATATGTCACATCCTATGAGATTATATGCTATAATGTTATATGCTATAATGTTATATGCTAATATGCTATATGCGAAAATTTTTATATGCTAATCTGTTATATGCTTTGATGTGATATGATAATATGTTATATGCTATAATGTTATATGCTAATATAATATATGCTAATATGGTATACTCTTAAATGTTATGTGCTATAATATTATATGGTATAATGTTATATGCTAATATGGTATATGCTAATATGTTATATGTTAATATGTTATATGATAATATGGTATATGCTAATATTTTCCATGCTATAATGGTAAATGCTATGATGGCATATGCTAATATGTTAAATGTTATGATGTTATATTCTAATATGTTATATATTATTATGTTATATGCTATAATGTTATATAGCATAATGTTATATGCTAATATATAATATGCTAATATGTTATATGGTATAATGGTATATGCTTATATGTAATATGCTATTATGTGATATGCTAATATGTTATATGGTATAATTGTGTATACTATAATGGTATATTTTATAATGTTATATGCAACGATGTTATATGATATAATGTTATATGCCATGATTTTATATGCTAATATGTCATATGTTATAATGTGATATGCTAATATGTCATATGCTAGGATGTTATGTGCTAAAGTGTGACATGCTATTATCTTATATGACAATGTGTTATATGTTATAATGATATATGCTAATATGTTATATGCAAATATGGTATGTGCTAATATGTGATATGTTATCACGTTTTATGCTACAATGTCATACGATTATATCTTATATGCTAAGATGTTATATGCTAAGAGACTTTATGCTATAATGTTTTATGCTATAAATATAAATGCTAATCTGTTACATGCTATATTTTTATATGCTAATATGTGATATGCTATAATGATATATGCTTATATGTTATATACAGATATGTAATATGTTATAATGTTATATGTTAATATATTTTATGTTATAATGCAGTGTGCTAATATTTTGTATGGTATAATGTTATATGCTAATATGTTATATTATAATAATTTATATGACATAATGTTATGTGACTATATGTTATATGCTAATATGTTATATGCTATAATATTATGTGATATAATGCTATATGCTCTGATATTATATGATATTATGTTATATGCTATGATACTATATGCTATAATATTATATGCTAATACGTTATATGCTATAATGTCATATGCTATAATTTTATATGCTTCTATTTTATAGGATATGGTGTTATATGCTAATATGTTATATGCTATAATTTTATATGCTAATTTGGTAAACACTAATATTTTATATGATATATTTTTTATGTTAGAATGGTGCATACTAATATGTTATATGCTAATATATTATATGCTATAATTTTATATGCTAATATTTTTATGTCATAATGTTATATGCTATAGAGTTATATGTTTTAATGTTATATGCTAATATGTTATATGCTATAATGTTATATGTTAATATGTCATATTTCATAATGTTATATGATAATATGTTAAATTCCATGATGTTTTATGCCAATATCTTGTATGCTACTATGTTATATGATATTATTTCATATGCTATGTTATATCCTTTAATGATATATTCTAATATGGTTTATACTAAAATGTTATATGATATAATGATTTATGCTAATATGTTATATGATATAAAGTTATATGGTATGATTTTATTTTCTAATATGTTATATTCTATAATATTATATGTTAATACGTTATATGTAATATTATATGCCAATAATTTATATGATTTTAATATGTTAAATGTTATATGCTATAATGTTATATGCTAAAATGTTGTATGCTAATGGTTTATATGCTAATAATTATATGCTATAATGGTACTTGTTATAATGCCTTAGTCTAATATGTTAAATGCTATACTGGTATATACCAATATGTTTTATGTTATGTTATGTGCTATAATGTAATATGCTAATATTTTATATGGCAATAAGTTATATGCTAATATGTTTATGCTATAATGTAATATGCTAATATGGTAAATGCTGTAAGGTTATATTCTAATATGTTTTATACTATAATTTTATATGCTAATATGTTATATGTTATAATGTTATATGCTAATATGTTATATGCTATATAATATGCTAATATGGTATATGCTGATATGTTAAATGCTATAAGGTTCTATGCTATAATGGTATATGCCAATATGTTATATGCTAATATGTTTTATGATATAATGTTATATGCTAATTTGTTATATTCTATAATGCTATATGTTTATATGGTATATGCTAATATGGCATATACTAATATGGTTTATGCTAATATGTTGTATGCTATAATGTTATATGCTGATATGTCAACTGCTATAATTCTATATTCTAATATGTTATATGCTAATAAGTGTATGCTAATATGTTATATGCTAAAATGTTATATGCTAATATGCCAAATGCTATAAAGTTATATGCTAATAGGTTATAAGGTATAATGTGTTCTTTTCAAATTGTTTTTTCAGCCGGACTGCTGTATGGTGGGAATCCTCTTCCGAGTCTCTGTTTCCCTGACTATGCTGACTTACAGACGTACACGTATAATATGGGCTGACATCCCGCTGTCTACCTCCATTAATAACATCTCCGTCAATCTATTCAGTAAGTGTATCACCTTAGGATTAATTTGGGGGTAGGACGACAAAAGATATATCAATATCAAAGAAACATGAAAGTGTCCATATGATTAACTAAAGACCTTTTGAAACGTTATCACAGTACAGTTGTTTATTAATTTTTAAATTAAAGGACTAGTAACTATAGTTAATTGAATGAAAACATACAAATGAAGCAGTGAGTTAAATATGAAACGCACGCACATAATGGATATAATCTGTAAAATTGACTGCGTATGCCTGTTCATTATGAAATATCTGAAGGTGCAACACTCATTACCTTAGGAAATAAACGTGTTCAATGTAGTTCATCATTACACTAAATTGTGACAATTTCTTTACTTTGCAAAATAACTTGCTAGTCAAGATGTGTGCCAACTAACGGTTTTGGGTCAAACAAACCATGCTGAACTTATGTAAGTACACATAACTTGATATTAATCACCTACGTTTTCTACCAAAATGTAATATACATGTGACAAGAATTCTAATCATATCACGAGGCACCACATCATAACATTAAAGCAGCTTCAAATTGGGACGCATAATAGCATCTAACATGGGGCAGGAAAACATATAATAGCAAATGATCCCTATTTTCGTGCTAAACTGTAAACGAAAAATATATTTATCTGTATTTCCTTTATTTTGAACATCCGTTTTTATCCCTTTCACTTGTGTAACCCTTACTAAAATTAAAAATGAGTTTTTTTTAAATTATTTTCATCACTTTTCTTGGATATACAATCGTTATTTACCAGCATAGAAAAATCATAAACGTGTTGTTATGAAAAGTTTAATTGGGAGGGCTAGTAAAATATGAAACGGGCGTCGCTAATTTCGTTTCTGTAAAATAAAAGCCTTTATGTTCTGATCGTTTTCCAAGCAATAGAATATCAGATTATTTGAAAAAAAATGTGTCGAATTACTTGTAAATAATATTTAAGAATATTAATGTATAGCATAAGAACAAACCTTATATGTTTATATATTTATTTGAAATATTAGCATTACTTATAATAACACATACAAAAATGCGGTGCATTCTATTTAAGAATATGAATGTATAGTATAATAACAAAACTTATATGTTTATATATTTATTTGAAATATTAGCATTCCTTATAATAACACATACAAAAATGCGGTGCATTCTATTTAAGAATATGAATGTATAGTATAATAACAAAACTTATATGTTTATATATTTATTTGAAATATTAGCATTCCTTATAATAACACATACAAAAATGCGGTGCATTCTATTTAAGAATATGAATGTATAGTATAATAACAAAACTTATATGTTTATATATTTATTTGAAATATTAGCATTACTTATAATAACACATACAAAAATGCGGTGCATTCTATTTAAGAATATGAATGTATAGTATAATAACAAAACTTATATGTTTATATATTTATTTGAAATATTAGCATTACTTATAATAACACATATGTTTATATATTTATTTGAAATATTAGCATTACTTATAATAACACATATGTTTATATATTTATTTGAAATATTAGCATTACTTATAATAACACATATGTTTATATATTTATTTGAAATATTAGCATTACTTATAATAACACATATGTTTATATATTTATTTGAAATATTAGCATTCCTTATAATAACACATACAAAAATGCGGTGCATTCTAAAATCGCTTTCATGAACATGTGGATGCTCATTTATTTTAAGCATTTTTTTTTTACTTAAATGAAATTCATTTTAGATTATGTTCCTGAGCAAAACATCGTCATTTATATGTACTGTAAAAGCGATAAAATTAATGTTAAATATTTCACGCTTTTGTAAGATGAGTTAAAACGTCATTCTGGCTCCATTAATGATAAATGAGTCCCAGAGGACCGATTGTACATATTACCACTTCTTATCTTATAGAAAACTTTTATAATGCATTGAACAAAGCTTGCGATAAAAAGTTACTTTTTATTAGATATAATGAAAAAAAAATTGTAAAATGTGTATTATCTTTAAGGCATACGGTATGAACTTAGTTTAACATACTTATATATTCTTTGAAATCTAACAACATGATAAATCTTGAGAACGTAATTTTTAGTAGAATGTCAAATGATATAATACCTAATGTTTCTCAAGGCATTACAAATGCATAATATGAATGTGCATAAGGCAAGCTTACGTTCTTAATAAATGAGGATAAATGAAATTATGTGGAAAATATTGTCTTATCCCATATATATATATATATATATATATATATATATATATATATATATATAATGTTATATAAACTTCCTGAATTGTGGAAAACCGTTGTGCTAATTTCATTCAATTATCTTTTTTCTCCTATTAGCTTCTGATGATCGGCATAAGTATATTACTATATACAGGCCATTTTCTGTGAAAGTATGTTCGTCATAGATTGCGAAATAATTTAGCCTACCTTTTGCAAAATGCCCACGAAGAAAATTTATATGTCTGGCAGTGTTGTCCGATATGTTTATACGAGCATTAATCCGATAAGTATCAAACTTCAGAAAATCTCGATTCTAGAAATACTCCTTTTTTTTCTAATAGAATATATTTTAAGGTAGCACATGCCAAGTAAGATAATGAAATTTTAGCATATCATATCTTCTAAATAAAAATCTGAATTATTAACTATTATTATGAGTATACAGTTCATTCGAAAAGTTCGAAGGAGAGTTAATGCTCCCGTGTACAAGTCCAGATGTGTCTGACTATTATATTCTTTTCCCATTATAGAGTTTCATTTACGAGAAAATAAGAGGAACCATTTAAAATCGCCTCACATTAATTCGTATTTGCATATTACACATAAACACATTAATCAGACCAGAATTTCTCCCGATACTCATCATCAATCTATAAACCTTAGAAAACACTAGAAAACATAAAAAAAGTAAATTACATGAGTTGTTTTTCTTCTTGAAGAATCATTACATCGTACATATTATCTTGTAATATATAATATTCAATGGACAATTAATCATATTCTAATACATACTCAATATGTATAAATAAATAAATATAATATTAAAGCGAATTGTACGACCAAGCTACACCGGACACCGCCGGACTTCAATATATATATATATATATATAAAGTGGGTGTGTCTTTGCTCTATCTGCCACTATCACTACCACATTTGCTAGACACTCTGCCCGAATTGTGACTTTGTTTGCAGGTGCAAATAACTCTGCTTTCAATTGCCGTGTGTTTGCCATATTTTCTTATTTGTTATTTATCTCTTTCAGTCTCTATTTCTATTTGCGGTTGTTAATGTTTAATTAATCAATATTTCTCCCTCATCGGTTACCTTCCGTTT
Organism: Euprymna scolopes; assembly: GCF_053919585.1. Taxonomy (NCBI): domain Eukaryota; kingdom Metazoa; phylum Mollusca; class Cephalopoda; order Sepiida; family Sepiolidae; genus Euprymna; species Euprymna scolopes. Next base: position 125,208,635 of record NC_136492.1, read on the forward strand.
TCCTTTTTCCGTTCCCTCCCATATTTAGCAATACAATTGTGTTGTTGTTTTTTATACTGATATGTGATTACGAAAATCTTTTTTTCTTCTAATTTATTCAGGCTTAGAATTTCTTCCGAGATCGGCAGGTTGATTTCATTAAACAACTGGTAATGATTTACTCCAGAGTTGAAGAAATAATAATAATAATAATAATAATAATAATAATAATAATAATAATAATAACATTAATAATAATAATAATGCTTGTTGCGTTTACCAAGTCTCCCTCGAAAGGGATGGAATTAATTTCCAGAGAATTTCCCTCAATCCCGGTCCAAACCAGGAGCTCCAAAGATCCAGGGTGTTACTAAGGGTGTTGGTGGTACCTGCAATCGCAGATTCTGAAGACAACCTACAACATCGGGATTCTTATTTTGTTAAATTTTCATTCCAGAGGACTTGATACTGGTCCTGGCGTACCTACTACGATCGGGATTATTTGTGATTTATGTCCGTGTATACGCTTACTCTCCAAGGTCATGGGAGCATATTTCTCGTTCTACTTTTCTCTCACATTCATGCCCCAGGGTACTGAGAATCTACTATTTTCCAGTTGTTTGGATCTTACCAATGGCGACTAAATCCGGATGAGTATGTTCCAATTTCCTGATGGTTATAACATTTTTATCCTACCATATCTTTCCATTTCCATCTTAACTTGTTCTCATTTCTTCAGGTACATATTCACACAACTTTCAGCACACTTACCCCCCACCTTCTTAAACACCTCCTTATATATCCGGAGTGGCAAGCGATCGTGTATTTTACGGTACTTTCTCTGGGCTAATACACTAATACCTGATGCATGGCGAGCAATTGACTCTGAAATATAAGACCATTCCGCCATTCTGCAGCAAATTTCTCTCCACTTTCTTTAACAATTGTATTCCTAATCCCTGCTCATGTGCTGCACAAACAAAAGCTTCAACCAGATATTCAGCTCTAAGCCATTGACATGATCTTTCATCATCCACTTCTGCTATATACTGGAGGAAAATTTCATACATTTTCTTCCTAGCAAGTCCCTCTGCCCTTTCCCCATCAATACGTGTCACATAATCAGCCTTAGTCTAAGTACCTCCACCTCATTGGTCACGACCTTTAGCATATGCTGCTCACTTCTATCTACATCTTTTTAAAAGACATCTCCTCAGTTCTCACACAATCTTTTACAGTTTTCTTTCTCCGCTTCCGTATTTCCTCTTTTTATACAGCCTCGCTGCGCTACTTCGAATATGGAATATACTAAACATTGCTAAAACTTTTCTTGTTTTTCTATCCACGGCATGAAACGCCTTATAAGACAATTCTAAAATTCCCGTAATGTATCTCCAGCACTATTCCATTCGAATGACACTTTACTCCTTTCCTTATCAACAGCATTGCACAGTAACTTATCCCAGACTCCATCCCGATGTCTTCCTAGTATATCCCTAAGAAGTCTATCAGTCTCTCCATTTCCTTTTCATTTCTACAGAAAATCTGCAAATCATCCATAACAATATATGGTCGAGGTGTCTTCAACCAGATCAAAATTTGTATCCCAGTTGCATCATTATCACTACAGAAAGATGGAGATAATGAATCTCCTTGGAATATTCCACGTTTAATGCCAATCTGCACCAGGACCTCTCTATTTGCTATAAGCACTGTTTCCATTGATCCATCCCTGTCTAAAAATCACTACCATATTCCTAGTAAACATCATCTTCAATAGAGTTTCACGGATCCATGGATGAGGAATCATGTCGTAAGCGATTCTGTATTCGATCCCTGCTGCACTCAGATTCCTCATCTCCCTCTTTTCATCCTACATTACTGCCTTATCCATCAGTAATTTTCCTTGGTACCCTCTGGCTTTCCGACATTCTTTCTGTTCATCAAGGAAAATACCATTACTCAAAAGATGCCCATATTTTTTACCAAAAAGATTCCTAGTGAACAATTTCCACATTAGTAGTACATATGTTGCCTATAATTGCTTACATCTGTTCTCTTCGTAGGTTCTTTCCAAATTAGTGCCATCCTACCCTTAACAAGCCAATCAGGAACGTCCCCCGACTTTAGGACCCTCTGCATGGCAGCATCTATAGGCGAACACAGGCATCGGAACTGTTAGAACGAGAGGCGCATCACTCCATCTGAACCAGCTGCCTTCCAGTTTGCATCCTTCGTATGCCAGCGTTCACATCATCAATGATTATCTAAATAGTTTTCATCTGCTGCCTTCCTGATAGCCTATCTTTTACCTCTTCCAACCAGCTTGACTTCTTATTGTATCGCACTTCGACGGAACAAATGTCACTCCACAACTAGCTGGCATCCTCTGCATTTGGACTGTTGTTATTTCATGCCTATTTCCTACTATTTAATTATTTATTCAGCTGAGATTGATTGCTCCGGAAAGGGATGTTCTGCCGGAGCGCAATACTTTTTCCAACAAAGTTCCTAATTTTCATACCACAAGTATGGACCTTCTCTTTCAACATTGTTAGAACGGCCAGCGTTTACTAATTTTCTTACTTCTTCGATTCTGCCACCGTTTAGAACTTGTTTCACGCCGCCTGTGCTCTTCTTTGCTTTTCTTCTGTATTAAGCCAAGACGATTCGCAACAAAATATGACGCTGCTTGTAGAAGCCTGTTAAGTTCCGTAATCGATATCCTATTCCTTATGATGTTGTGAATTAATCCTTTAAATATTTTTACCTCGCTTTTCAGATTTCGCCTATCACTAGTCTTGATATTTGGAATATCTATGGTCTCCTCTCCAAGAAAATCGTCTCTGAACTTATGACGTACTTGTTTTCTACAGTAGTCAAGGCTCGAATTACTACTTCTTCATACATCTCCTTCTTCTACTGAGTCATTTATCTCATTTGCCTTAGAGGCTTCAAACTGCTCATTATTTCCCCTAACGATAGGAGTCTATTACTCCTCAGTTGCTCGCCTTCCATCATCGCTTACATTTCACTTCTGCACTACCACTCTCTCAGTGCTTTAATCAGAGCTTGCTACATCAATTTTAATGTTGCTATTAATTCTATCCCTGACCATCCGTACAATCTTTTCCCTTACAATCATACAAAGAATGATGTTATTTTTAATTTGTTTTAACTGGGACACCAAACTCGCGACACGCCTTGCTCCTCCTCTTATTCCACACTCTATCTAAACATTTCGGATATATCGACCGAATTTGCTCCTTTCACTTCTATAAAAACATTCCAAATAATCTGCTTTCCCAATTCGTGTTACTTGAGAATTAATAAATTTTGTATCAATAAATTCTAGTTAAGTAATAAGGATTATAAAACAAGGTGGGGATAAAACTAAACCAAATAACGCATTGTTCCTTATCCTGATGCGTTTTGAATCGTATAAAATTAACCCGGATATATTAATAAATCAAATTCATAACTATATTAGAAAGGCACAAAAAATATTTTGAAAAGAATGTGTATATTTATATTTATAATTATTAGTAACCTTTATAAATATATTTGATTAAAAAAATGTAAATATACAAACCACTAATCATAGTGCGAGTGACTAATAGTCAAAAAGAATTAATCCTTATGTGTGTGTGTATATATATATACATATATATATATATGTGTTTACATACATATATACATATATATATATATATATATATATATATGAAGAATAGTATTGTTTAATCAGATAAAGGCAAATGTTCTCTTTTGAATATATACTTGCATTTGTTTCAAAGTCTCGTATATATATATATATATATATATATATATGTATATATATATGCACATATCTATTTCTCTCTGTGTATCTATCTCTTTGTATATATACATATATGCATATATATACACACATACACACACACATATATATATATATATATATATATATATATATATATATATATATATATATATATGTAACTTAATTTACTTTTTGTAGACTTAATAAGCTGTTTTAGATGAGAATCGACGACGGATATGTCTTCATTTTTTTAATGATTTCCCTTGCTGCTTCATTATCTGCTCAATTATCTGATTTCTTGGGACGTGTTATCAAGTTAAAATTAGACGCATGATACATTTTTGTAGAAATATGTACATACCTGCCTGTAAACGTACAGATATTTGGAAAGATAAATACATATGGAAGCAACCTAATGAGGAAGCAACACCAATTTCAAAGCGCACTGTATCTGTATTAGTGTACGTTTCGACTGTGGATATTCCTCGGTCACTCCTGAATATTGTATATTCTACAAGTATTTTCCATTGAAATGCCGCAACTAACATACAGTGTCATTCGTCATTTGCTAATATATAATTTAACAAATAACAAAATTAAACTACGGAAATGATCAGAAATGTACAACTCGTATGTAAAGAATATCGTAGATTAATATTCATCTCCCAGCATGTGCATCATGATCTTTTTTTGTAAAAGTATTATTTATTTGTAAACATGTCATTTATTATCTTGTAAATTTAATCTAGTTTTTAGTTATGTTATTTCTATAAAATATCACATTTTAATTGCGACGGAAATCATACGTATACATAAATATACATGTGTGTATGTACGTGTGTGGGTGTGTATGTTTATGTGCATGCAGGAGTGGGTTTTATTTGTGTTACACAACTTCGAATGCATTTTTTTATTAAAATATTAAAATATATTTACCATTTTATTGTCAGAATATTTTAAATTTATATATATATATATATATATATATATATACATTTTTGTTTTTCAGAAAATAATTATACTAATTTCATACAATGTATGTTTAATTGAAAACAAGTTTTATGATCGAGCAGCATACAAATGACTGCGTCTACTAACAATATTAAAGTTACGAATATACCTCAAAATCAAAAGAATTTTCATAAAACGGATAGTTGACCGTTACAAGGAAATGTAGTCGATTAAATATTAACAAAGATCAGGTCTCAAGAATGTTATGAAAATAACCATTAAACATTCAAGAAAACCCATAAGACAATAGCAAGGTAAACACAACCCATCAACAAACTCTATGCGAATGCAATGTCAAAGTGACCTGCAGAGGTCACACTATCAGTTCCAAAAGCGAAAGCTAGTTCCTGCACCTACATTTGCAAACAACCCCTTCAGAATCGACTATTCTTTTACTGTATCTGGGTGAGCGCGCTAAATAATATCATTTTCATTTATGTAAAAATGCTCTCACTCCAACAATGATAGACCATTTTCAGTAAATTGTGAGGCAAAAACTGCGAATAGAAGAAAATCATTGAGAACACAAAAAAACAACATCACTTGTGAAATCTCCAAGTTTTACGCGGCATGTGATGATGATCAACAAATAACTTTGGATATAAGACATTGTGAAATGCTCACTGACACTATAGTTTAATTCTGTGTACGATTCTACAAAATGGTACGACAAGCCAAACTTCTCATGCAACAAAACAGTTGTATAGAGACAAGTGTTTTCCCAGGAGCAGTAAAAGAGCGGGCCTTCCACCATCACCTGGTCTAAGCATTTTGGAGTATTGCTTCTGCTTAACTCTAGAAACTTGTGCCTCCCCTACTCAATATTAAAAAAATACTGAAGTTTAAAAGAAAACAGTGAACAGATGCTAAGAAAGAATACCCATAAATGATGTGCGTGCTGCTGTAGATGATTGTTCCATAATGCTTCGTAGTGTAGTGAAGTCTTCAGAAAAAGCACTTTTAATAATACTTCTGCCAATATGTTCCGTTAGTATGTGCTAATCATTTTCGGCAAATTATCCTGTTGGGAAATATGTAGCAGTATTAATGCTTCACCCTTCTTTTTTCTTTACCTTCCACTCTCTCTCTCTC